>NC_052147.1:86204023-86377335 GCF_902713615.1 Scyliorhinus canicula
AGGGTATCATAGTGGACGTAGTAGTGTTCCTCAGGCTCAGTGATGGACTAATGCTTGGAAAAAGATTTCAAATCCTACTGTGGCAGTAGGGAGAGTTTGTGTTGAGAATAATTTGGTTTATTCTAAAGTAATTATCATTGCTGGTAGGTAGAACATCACAAAATTTACAAATACTGTTAAATGGATTAGTTACTTGTGGCCACGTTACATCCGAACAAGAGTTTTGCACATGAAAAACCGGTATTATACATACCAGCAAGATTACTAAACCTGTACCTGTAGTGATTTTGTTTCTATACCTAATTGTTGACAATATTTCCTTGTTGGATCCTTTCTTGGGGCTGGAGCACATTTCTATTTTGAATCCGAGTGGTATGTTTTATATCATTCTTTATTGCAACCCACACACCTCAAAGTTTGTGATACATAGGTGTGATCACTCTATGTAGCATAAGTACATGATTCTGTCTGCTTTAGTTGTAAACATAAAATTACTCCGCACATGTGATACTTTTGATGGTGTACTCGCTATTTGGAACAGATGTGATTTGTAGCCAGCTTCAGTGAAATAGAAGAACTCTTAACTATTGTAAAACCATTTATAAAACATTTAGTGGCTGTTCTTTGCTATATAAATTTATCAATCCTGCAAATGGGAGACTTAAACAAAGCTCCAGCATGTGTCGATACAGGCGAGGCCTCAGCCCTGAAATAAAGTGTTTCATTAACTACATCTAGCCACTGATCTCTCATTTTCCCCACTTGTTTTCAGCAACTGTTTTGGCCTCCCTGAGGCTTGGGGCATGTCCATGGCTGTCATGAACCAGGGCATTCTCAGTCTGATCTCGGGGCACTCGTATGTCAGAGCCATGACATCTGACATAATGGGGTTGGGCTCCTCCATCCTAGTTGTGGTCTGTTGACTGCCTCGCACAACTCTGCCTGATGTTATGCTGCTGCCTGTCTGTGCAACTCCAGCATATGTGCCATGGCTGTTTTCAGAGGCTCAGCGTCTTTTCTCCAGCAAGCCTCCGAGTGCCAGAGACCTGGATTGCCTCCAACTGCTGGGGAGTATTGTCAATTTTACACAAAGTGATCCCAAGACTAGATCTAGCCTAAATCTAGATCTAGCACCCACCGAGGTATGTGGCTGTGCTGGTGGAAGATGCTAGTGAATGCTGCATTAGGTCTTTATTCAGTTGTTTCCTTATCTGAGATGGACTGGGGTCTGGGACCATTGGGCATGTTGGTGCCTGTAAGAGAGAGAAGATACTATTAGTTAGTAATAGCCTACAGACAGAATGCAACATTGCACGTCACTGTGAATGTCAGGATCTGATACAAATGAAGGGCTCATCTGTACTCGGTTGATGGGGGAATGCCGATCTCGCCTTTGTCAAATGAACAACCCCAGTCCTCTGCCAACTCAGTTATCACCTCTTCGAGGATCGTGAGCTCTGACATGTGCCCCATCCCTCCTCCAGCTTGGGATCTTTCCTTCCTGTTGTGAGCCATCTTGGCCTGCAACAAGACAAATAAATGCAATGTGATGAGGATGGAGGAGAAGTTGTGAGCTATCCATGCCTTGTGTGTGTGTGCTGAGTTCTGTCCATTAATGGGTGTAGATGCTGTTTGCAGGATGATAGATGTTAACGTGTGTGCGGGACATTCCATGCTCATGTCTCCTCCACTAATAGTGTGGAGACCCCTGAAGACTTGTCACCCTTGCGTGCCTGCTGCCAATACTAGCGTGAGTTTGCCCCACCCGACGAGGTTTAAAATTGGTGCCAGAACCTTCAACCCTACAAGGTGACATCAGAGCGCCTTGCCATTCGATCTGTTGAGCAGCTTGGCAATGAATAATTATTTAGGTTGGAAGTGTACAAACCTGTGTGAGAACTCGCCCCGTCGCCCAACAGGAAGCAGGCTGCTTATCCCCCGCGCCATCAAATTTAGTCTCCAGAACAGAAAAGTGCACTCTAATAGAATATCCAAGAAAGTTTGGTGCAAGATAGAAAGAAACAAAGTTTGATCAACAATAGGAATAAACTCATCCAGAATCTTCACGTTGGCAGCCACATCTTCAGCTGTCTAGGCCCTAAGCTTTGCAATTCCACCCCCCTCCCCCCAAACCGCTCCATCTCTACCTCTCTGTTTATAAATGTGGTTTTAAACCTTCCTCTAATCCAAGCTTTTGATCACATGTCCTCATGTCTCCTTATTGGGCTTTGTGTCAGTTTTTACCTGATCATATTCCAGTCAAGCAGCTTGTGATATTGTGCTGTGTTAAGGGTGCTGTTTAATTACAAGTTGTTAATTTAATGGATACTTAATTAAAAGACTGGCAGGGTTATCAGATCATTATCTCATTGCTCACGGAGGGATGTTCCTGTGTGCAAATTAGTGACACACATACATACATGCATCTGAATTATGACAGACCAGGAAAAAGCCTCTGGTCCATCCAGCCAGTCACACACCATTGTGGGACCGTTGCCAGAATTCTCTAGCCGTTGGAATTCTCTCTTCCCACCGTCAGCGCATTTCCGCCTGCAGGTTTCCCAGCAGTGTGCGGTGGCTTCAAGGGAAATCTCATTGATAAACAGAGAGAATTCCAAGAAACTGGCGACTGGAGACTGGAAAATCTCACCCCTTATTGATCACTATATAATAGACTCCGCAACCCATGCAGGATGTAATCGTTTTGGAGGAACATAAAACCCATCAAAATCCAGCTATTTAAAAAGTCTGGAAAATTCCTTTCTGTTCTCCTTAAATGTTCAAAACTTTTCCAAGAGAACTCCCTGGTTCATACTAGTATTACTAGATACCCACATTGCATTAGAGGTGATCACCACTTTGTTAGAATCAGGTCCAGCTTTTGCTTGAAAGAATACAGCAAATTGATATCCATCAGAAGAGTCACCTAGATCTAGCCTTTCACAAATGAAAAATCCTTAATCTGCTTAATTGGAACAAGCCGTAACTGGGACACAAACTATTCTTTTTGTTATCTTATAAACATTGCATAATGATCACCTTTGATCTCAACTATTTTCCTGTATCCAGATAACTAAAATGCTTTAAAGTGGGGGGGATTAGTCCTGCGACCCCCCCCCCCCCCCCCCCCCTTGCAGCCTTTCCAAAGTCTCAATATTACCCAGCAGCTGAGGAGGCCGTAACTGGATACAGTAGTCGAACATGGGTCTTTGTGCCACTCATCTGATGGCTGATTTCCAAACAGGTAGATGCCAAGTCCTGTCAACATCAACTCAATACATTATTAATATAAGAGGCTTCAATCTTGTTGAGAAACCTCTTGTGGCTTCTTTAATAAGATTTTTGTAAGTCCAAGTAGATAATGTATATTGGGCTTCCTTCATCCACTATCTTGGTGACTCCTTCAAAAAATACAATCAACATTTAAGCTGTAATTTTTTTATTTTAAGCCACATTGGATGTTCCCAAAATGTTTGCCTCAATCAAATGTATTCAGACGTATTTTTAATGATTCTCTCAAGTATCTTTTCTATCACTGGGATTCCGCTACACTGATTCTTAAGTTATACCAATGACTACAATTCTTTTGTAAGGATCCTTCTTATTTATTCCCTGTTTATCCCCTTATTCACCTTTTGCTGTTACATTTTTGATCCATGGATGATTAATGAACATCTGTCTTTAAGGCAAGCAATCTGTACCTTTAATTCAAACAGAAGAATCCAAAAGGCTGTGCTGGTTTAAACAGGAATTCCAGACTAGTTGGAAGCAGTGAGAGCGCTGGGTTGGGACTTGGTTTGAATGATTTGGCTGGTGGCCAATGAATTGGCCCAAAAGGCTACACTCTCCCGGAACAGGTGGCGATTGAATATTATCCCACTGGTAGGCTTTTCAGAGTCCAACCATTAGAGTTTTAATTCTGGCAGCATAGTGTTGGACTCTCTCTGTCTCTCTGCTCGCCTTCTCTCTCTCTTTCTCTCTCTCTTTCTTCCTCCTCCTCTCTCTCCGGTTTCTCTCTCTCCGGTTCCTCTCTCTCTGGTTCCTCTCTCTCCATGCCTTTCCTCTCTCTCTCTCGCTTTCTCTCTCTCCTCTCCTTCCTCCTTCTCTCCTTCCTCCTTTTTCTCTCTCTCCCTCTCCTTTTCCTCTCCTCTCTCTCCTCCTTCTCTTTCCTCTCTCTCTCCTTTGTTTCCTCCCTCTTCTCTCTCTCTCTTCCTCTCTCTCCTCCTTTTCCTCTCTTCCTCTTCTCGCTTCTCCTTTCTCTCTCTCTCCTTTTTTCTTTCTCTTCTCTCTTTCCTCCTTCTTCTCTCCCTCCTCCTCTACCCCCCTTCCTTTCTCCTTCTCTCCCTCTCTTCCTTTCTCTCCCTCTCTTCCTTCTCTATCTTCCTTTTCTCTTCTCTCCTCCTCTCTCTCTTCCTCTTCTTCTCTCTCCTTTCTCCTCTCTTTTCTCTTCTCTTCTCCTTTCTCTCGCTCTCCTTTCTCGCTCTCCTCTCCTCTCTCTCTTCTCCTCCGTTCTCTCCCTTTCCCCTCGCTCTCTGCCTCTCTCGCTTCTCGCCTCTCTCCGCTCTCCTCTCGCTCTCCTTTCGCCTCTCCTTTCTCGCTCCTTTCTCTCCCCCGCTCTTTTCTCGCTCTCTTTCTCGCCTCTCTTCTCTTTCGCTCCTCCCTTCTCGTTCTTTCTCGTTCGCTCTCTCTCTCGCTCTCTTCGCTCCCTTCTCCTTCTCGCTCCTCCTCTCCCTCCCTCTCGCTCTCCCCTCGCTCTCCGCTCCCCCCTTTCTCCCCTCGCTCCTCCTCCCTCTTCCTCGCTCTCGCTTCTCGCCTCCGCTCTCTCGCTTTTCCGCCTCCGCTCTCTGCCTCCTCTCTTCTTTTCTCCTCCCTCTCCTCTCCCCCTCTCTTCTCTCCCTCCCTCTTTCCGTCTCCTCCCTCTTCTCGCTCTCCCCCTCCTTTCTCGCTCCTCTTTTCCTCCCTCCCCTCTTTTTTTTTCCCTCCCTTTTCTCGCTTCCCTCCTCTTTCTCCTCCCTCCTCTCTCCTCCCTCCCCTTCTCGCTCTCCCCCCTTTCTCCCTCCCTCCTCGCTCTCCCCCTCTCTCCTCTTTCCTCTCCCTCCCTCCTTTCCCCCCTCCCTTTCTTCCGCTCTCCCTCTCTTCTCTCCTCTCTTCCCTCCCCTCTCTCCCCCCATTTCTCCTCTCCCCCCCTCCTCTCCTCCCTCTTCTCGCTCTCCCCCCCTTTCTCTCTCCTCCCTCTTTCCCCTCCCTCCTCTCCCCCCCCCTCCCCCTCTCTCTCCCCCCCTCCTCTCCCTCCCTCTTTCTCGCTCCCCTCCTCCTCCCTCCCCCTCCCCCCCTCTTCCTCCCTCTCTCGCCCCTCTCTCTCCCTCCTCTCTCGCTCTCGCTCTCGCTCTCGCTCTCTCTCTCTCTTTCTCGCTCTCTATCCCCCCAGAAAGCCTTTAGGTACTGTATTCTTGAACCTACAGAAGCCTGAATACAAACCATGGACTACAAGCAAGCTTTGAATGGGTGTAAGATGTTTGAATAGATCCAGGAAACGCTGTGTAATGCATTTCTAAACTACTAAAAAATCAGAATGAATGAATCTGAAGAGATCATTGCAGGCTGCAAACCAAAGACCTTTAATCTACCACCTTGCTGTGAAGAAAAGAGTGCTAAAGACCATCATCTGAAACAAAGACTCGTTCTTCCCTCCACTTATGATTTTTACCCTTTTCCACCCCTCTGTTTGTCTGTCGTGTGTGTGTGTGTGTGTGTGTGTGTGTGTGTGTGTGTGTGTGTATATAGAGGTTGGGGGAAAGTTAAAGTGGGTATTAGGCATTAGTTTGTCGTTAATCAGTTGTGTTTACTACATATTTCATAGTTCTTGTTATAAATAAACAGTAATCGTGTTTACGTTTACAATCCTAGTGACTGATTATTGGGCAGCCAAGAGCCAAAGACTTTGCGTATTTTCATTAGAATTATTGGTTAAATCACTTGTGTTGTGACTCTGGGGCAAGTGGGACTGAATTGACCACGCTCTAGCCTAGGGTGTTGTAACATCATTTGGGGGCTAGTCTGGGATCTTTGGAAGGATAGACGGTGAAGTTTGGATTATAGTATAAATTAAAAGAAACACGAGATTTATAGTGATATAACAAGATGGTTTTGGAAATTGCTAAGCATAAGTCAGATGAACGACTTATCTCTGGTTAATTTAAAAGAGCTAGAACACAGAACATAGAATATTACAGCGCAGTACAGGCCCTTCGGCCCTCCATGATGCGCCGACCTGTGAAACCACTCTAAAGCCCATCTACACTATTCCCTTATCTTCTTGAAAAGACAAGCCTGTCAAATTGGTAGGTGAATTAAAAACAAAGCTAAGAAGGTGGAGATAATTAAAGCGATTATTCAGCTTTTAAATTTGAAGGAAATGCCAGAACACAGCCTGGGTCATGGCAACAATCAGTAGAATTAGCTAAAATCCAGTTACAAATGAAACAATTAGCAATACAACAAAAAGGAAAAGAAATGGAAACGAGGAAAAAAGAAATGGAGCTGAGGCAAAAAGAACAAGAAAAAAATAGAGATGAAGCAAAAAGAAAAGGAGATGGAAATGAGGAGCTTGGAATTGGAGAACAAGACAGGAAAAAGCAAAAGAGAGAGGAGAAAGCAAAAGATAGAGACTTCCTGCAGAAGGCACTGGAAATGAGTTGGAAGCTGCCAGAAATTAGGGGGAAGCCTAATCTTAGAGCGGAAACCAGTGGCAAAACGGTAACTCAGTGGTTAGCACTGTTGCTTCAGAGCTCCAGGGTCCCAGGTCTGATTCCCGGCTCGAGTCACTGTGTGGAGTCTGCACATTCTCCCCGTGTCTGCGTGGGTTTCCTCCATCTCTCCGATTTCCTCCCACTCCGATTTCCTCCCACAAGTCTTGAAAGACGTGCTGTTAGGTAATTTGGACATTATGAATTCTCCCTCAGTGTACCCGAACAGGCTCCGGAATGTGGTGACTAGGGGCTTTACACAGAAACTTCATTGCACTGTTAATGTAAGCCTACTTGTGACAATAAAGATGACTTAATTTATGCAGGCCCTCCCAAAATTTGGAGAGAAGGCGACAGAACATTTTTTAGGGCCCTTTGAGAAAACCACTGCAGGTGTTCCTCAAGGTAGTGTCCTAGGCCCAACCATCTTCAGCTGCTTCATCGGTGACCTGTCTTCTATCATAAAGTCAGAGTGGAGATGTTTGCGCTGACTGCACAAATGTTCACCACAATTCGTGACTCCTCAGATAATAAAGCAGTCCATGTCCAAATGCAGCAAGACCTGGACAATATCCAGGTTGGGCTGATGAGTGGCAAGTTACATTCGCGCCACACAAGTGCCAGGCAAAGAGCATCTCCTACAAGAGATAATCTAACCATTGCCTCTTGACATTCAATGGCATTACCATTGCTGAATCCCCCACAATCACCGTCCTATGGGTTACCATTGATCAGAAACTGAACTGGACTAGCCATGTTAATACTGTGGCCATCAGGGCAGGTCAAAGGCTAGGAATCCTATGGCGAGTAACTCACCACCTGACCCCCAAAGTCTGCCCACCATCTGCAAGGCACAAGTCAGGAGTGTAATTGAATACTCTCCATTTGCCTGGATGAGTGCAGCTCCAACAACCCTCAAGAAGCAGTCCACTTGATTGCTCCTCC
Source organism: Scyliorhinus canicula (assembly GCF_902713615.1). Classification (NCBI taxonomy): domain Eukaryota; kingdom Metazoa; phylum Chordata; class Chondrichthyes; order Carcharhiniformes; family Scyliorhinidae; genus Scyliorhinus; species Scyliorhinus canicula. The sequence continues at coordinate 86,211,715 of NC_052147.1, forward strand.
TCCCACAAACATTCTAACCCTCCACCACCAACAAATAGTGGCAGCCGTGTGTACCATCTACAAGATGCACTGCAGTAACTCACCAAGGTTCCTGAGACAGCACCTTCCAAACCCACAACCATCTAGAACGACAAGAGCAGCAGATACCTGGGAACCCCACCACCTGGTTCCACTCCAAGTCACTCACCATCCTGACTTGGAAATATATCGTTGCTCCTTCATTGTCGCTGGGTCAAAATCCTGGAACTCCCTCCCTAACAGCACAGTGGGTGTACCTACACCTCAAGGACTGCAGCTGTTAAAGAAGGCAACTCACCACCACCTTCTGAAGGGCAACTAGGGATGGGCAATAAATGGTGGCCTAACGAGCGATGCCCACATCCCCTAAATGTAGAATAAAAGGTAAGCAGCCCAAATGGAGTGGACAAGAGAAAAGTGGACATTACCTAGCACGGGACATTTATGCTTCCCTGTCAGAGCGGCATTCTAAGAATTGTGACACGTAAAAAAGGATATTCTGAGTGCATGTGAATTGGTTCCCGAAGCATATAGGCAAAAGTTTTGGAATTTAATAAGACAGCCTTGTCAGCCCTTGACAGGGCTGTGTCCAGCCTCCATTATGGCCGTTGGGCCCGGCCTGTTTCCAACCTCACATCCACATAGTGCAGATTGTGGTCAGAGATTACTAACGTAGAGTACTCCACTCCTACCACCCCGGAAGCACTGAGTTTCACTACTACAAAGAAGTCCATTCTGGTGTAGACCTTGTGGACTTGAAAGAAGGAGAATTCCTTCTCCCTCGGGTATGTAAACCTCCATGAATTCACCCCCGCCCCCACCCCATCTGCTCCTTTAAGGTGCTGAGTGATCTCGCAATGGCTGATTGTTTCCCCAACTTCGGGAACATCTCCCATGGTCCTGTATGCATTTGAACTCAACCCCCACCCCCAAACGCCAAGATGAGTCAGTGGGCGTCCAGGTTGACATGGGGTTATAAAATCTGCATTGTCCCAGTTAGGGACCTATATATTTACAAATACCACTGGTGTCCCTCCCAGGACACTGCTTACCATGACATCTCCTCCCCCCCCCCCCTACCCACTTCCAGGTCTGTCTTTGTCACTGTGAATGTTGTCCTTTTTACTAAACAGTATGGCCTCCCTACATCCCTTGTCCCGCAGCACACCTGGTAGGTTTATCGGTCCTTCTCCCTTGGGTGTGTCTCTTGGAGGAAGATTACGCCAGACCTCAGACTTTTCAGATGGGTGAAGACTCTGGATCCTTCACCGGGCCGTGAAGTCCCCTAACATTCCAGGTGACTATCCTGTTGGGGGTTAGTATCGTTTCTCCCCCCCGCGGTGTCAGATATACTTGGATGGATATGCCCTTGCACTGAGGGGTTTCCCTTTATTTGTGGGCCATCCAAGATGGCTGCTGTTGAATCCTTTGTTGCAGCCTTGCTGTAACAAGCATTGTACCCTCCCCTCCCTCCCTAGTCCCTGATTTTATCGCCCTATAATTTTGAAAGGATAGGTACTGGGAGAGTGAAAGGAAGGCAGGTAGACAAGGTAAAGAATGGATGGCTGCGAATGCTCCAATATCTCCTCAGACCATGAAGGAAGGTTCTGTAGGTGAAAGTGAGACTCAAAAACCTAGGTGTTACCATGGTGGACAGGTTCATTCAGCATGTTGGAAGTTACAAGGAAAGCTCATGGGATTTGAGGAGGGTTCATAAGGAGGATTCTGAAAAAGGAACAAGAGTGGAGAATACTACAGGTCAGATTATAGCTTTAACTGGATTTAGGAGACCTGAGGTAAACACTGCTGTGGGAGACGGTGTGAGGACTGAGATAAATGAGAGATATGCTGAGTTTTTGTCTTGAGGGGCAGGTCACCCCATTTTCCTTTGTAGCCAAACCCATAACAATCTTAAGGGACACGGGTTATTCAAGATCTCTTGCTTTTAAAAAAAATGTATTTTATTCAAATTTTTAGCATTTTAACATTTTACAAAACAAAACAAGACAAAAGCATGATGATCCCCCCCAAAATAGTTGATGGCAACTAACTCTCCGAAATGCAAAATAAACGATGCCAGCTACGCCGAGACACAGGGTAGAGAAGCCGTCCTCCATCCCAACAGAACCCGCCTGCGAGCGGTCGATGAGCAGAAGGCTAAAACATCTGCCCCGCTCCTGTCTGCAACTCGGGCAGGTCTCTCACCCGGAATATGGTCCCCAGGAGACCCAGCTTCCAATCCACATGCAGGATTGCTGACATGGTGCTGAAAAACAACCCCCAAAATTTCTCCAACTTCGGGCAGGACCAGAAACATGTGCACATGATTGTCTGGGCCCCTCCCACACCGTTTGCAAGTATCCTCTATCCACCCAAACAGTCGGCTCGTTCTTAACTTAGTCAAATGTGCCCTGTGCACCACCTTCAACTGTATTAACCCCAGCCTCGCACACAAGGCATTCACCCTCCACACCAGCTTGTACCACAGCCCCTCCTCCAGCGCCATCCTCCACTCCTCCTTGCACTTGGCTTTAGCCCCCGCCATAGACACCTTATCCTCCATCAAACTCTCTTGCTGGAGAAGGGTTTGGGTTTTCCGTTAGAGCTCAATGAAAGCTGAGGTATTCGTGAACGGGACAGGTGGAGATTGTATCCCAGTTCCATTGTATAAAGTACAGTTGGAATGTCATCTAGTGTCGGGTCCAGTAGTTGTCTGGCTGGTGCAGAAATTCCCAGTGGATAGAGTAAATTTACTTTTGGAGAATGATTTGGGAGGTGTGAAGGTGGTATCTTCACCCATGATTACAGAGAGTCCGAAGGAAGTACAGCCAACGGTAGGGCATGTGGGAGTTAGGAACACTCGTGGGATATTAAATAACTCAAAAGATAGAAATGTTGAAAGATATTGATCACCACTACAAAATCCGCCTGCGAGCAGTCAACAAGCTGGGTCACTGTCTGTGTGGAGTCTGCACGTCCTCCCCGTGTGTGCGTGGGTTTCCTCCGGGTGCTCCGGTTTCCTCCCACAGTCCAAAGATTTGCGGGTTAGGTGGATTGCCCGTGCTAAATTGCCCATAGTGTCCTAAAAAGTAAGGTTAAGGGGGGGTTGTTGGGTTACGGGTATAGGGTGGATACGTGGGTTTGAGTAGGGTGATCATTGCTCGGCACAACATCGAGGGCCGAAGGGCCTGTTCTGTGCTGTACTGTTCTATGTTCTAAGCAGAAGGCTAAAACACCTGCCCCACTCCTGTCTGCAACTCGGGCAGGTCTGACACCCCGAATATGGTCCCCAGGAGATTCCGCTCCCAATTCACATGTTGCAATGAACCAAATTCTGAAAATTCTAAGATCGAAGGTGACCATAGGAAAGAGGAGTCTGCATTTAAGAGTGGTAGCAGTGATGACGAGTCAGACAAAGTTCTGAATTTGATTTTGGTTCTGATTTATGAAGTAATGATGAACAGTTGTGACCGGATAGCCCTGTCACTAACTGATCTTGAGAAAATGGAAAATGTAACTGGTCTGATTAGTAAGTTTGCAGACGACACAAAGGTTGGTGGAATTGCGGATAGCGATGAGGACTGTCAGAGGATACAGCAGGAGTTAGATTGTTTGGAGACTTGGGCAGAGAAATGGCAGATGGAGTTTAATCCGGACAAATGTGAGATAATGCATTTTGGAAGGTCTAATGCAGGTAGGGAATATACAGTGAATGGTAGAACCCTCAAGAGTATTGAAAGTCAGAGAGATCTAGGTGTACAGGTCCACAGGTCACTGAAAGGGGCAACACAGGTGGAGAATGTAGTCAAGAAGGCATACGGCATGCTTGCCTTCATTGGTCGGGGCATTGAGTATAAGAATTGGCAGGTCATGTTGCAGCTGTATAGAACCTTAGTTAGGCCACAGTTGGAGTATAGTGTTCAATTCTGGTCACAACACTACCAGAAGGATGTGGAGGCTTTAGAGAGGGTGCAGAAGAGATTTACCAGGATGTTGCCTGGTATGGAGGGCATTAGCTATGAGGAGCGGTTGAATAAACTCGATTTGTTCTCACTGGAACGACGGAGGTTGAGGGGCGACCTGATAGAAGTCTACAAAATTATGAGGGGCATGGACAGAGTGGATAGTCAGAGGCTTTTTCCCAGGGTAGAGGGGTCAATTACTAGGGGGCATAGGTTTAAGGTGCGAGGGGCAAGGTTTAGAGCAGATGTACGAGGCAAGTCTTTTTTAAACAGAGGGTAGTGGGTGCCTGGAACGCGCTGCCGGAGTAGGTGGTGGAAGCAGGGACGATAGTGACATTTAAGGGGCATCTTGACAAATACATGAATAGGATGGGAATAGAGGGATACGGACCCAGGAAGTGTAGAAGATTTTAGTTTAGACGGGCAGCATGGTCGACACAGGCTTGGAGGGCCAAAGGGCCTGTTCCTGTGCTCTACTTTTCTTTGTTCTTTGATCAAACGACAAGTAATTCTTCCAATGCTCTGAAAGAAGACCGCAAATTGGAAGAAAAATATGACTTGGACTTACTTAACCTTAAACTACAGTGAAAGAAATTAGGAAGAATTTGCATTTATATGTCATTGATGACCTCATGATGTCCCAAAATACTTTGCAATCAATGAAAATGTTTTGAAATATAATCACAGTTGTAGCACTTCCTCAGTACAGAACTAAACTGTAGTGTCAGCCTGTATTATGTGCTTAAGTCTGTGGGGTGGAGTTTAAATGAACAGCCATCTGACTCAGACGTGTGAGGACTACCACTGAGCCATGGCTGCTGAGTGTAATTCATGTCCTTTTTTACAAGTTGTTTAAATCACCTAATTGCCATGTTAAAACTGATTTATCAGTCACACTCCTTGATTTAAAAATATTTAGGTGTAGAATTGTGTTGGAAGAGGGGGGGAAAGCTGAGCATTACATTATGGGACAGAGCCAAGTCTTTTAGCCAGCTTAAGGCCCTCTCAATCATCACAAGACATGATGGAGTCATCAGTGAATCTGAACACAAGCATTTTGCTTGCTAAATTGAGTTGAAAGAATGTGGAACCCTGCCAGAGATTATTGTCTGCACGTCAACCAGTGGTGTGTTAAAATTATATTTACTCTGGTAAGTCACTCCTCTTTGTTTAAAAGGCTTTAACAGAAGGATCAAATAGATGCATTTATGCCGGTTTTAATAGTTTTAAGTTCCTCCCTGCTCCTTTCGTCTCTGTTGTGGCAACAGTTGAATGTACCTCTGTTTACTATGTTAAACGTAAGCGGTAAGCACTATAACAGGCCATGTAAAGCTGCATTGAAGAGATAATTAAAACATAATTGTTGAAGGTTTATTGCAGGATTATATTGAAGTTTGAGTGTACCTGATAGCAAATGAGTTACTTAATTAGTGTGTCAATCATCAAAATCGTTTGGTGGCACTTGTTTCACCTCTCAATTGAAAAACCCTGTCATGCTGTCAGGATGTAACAGCGATGTACACAAGTATGGCAAGATCTTGAGTTAAAACCCTTCTTGGCATAAATGAATGAATTTGCACTCAGTCCCTGCTGATCGACCTGCAGTTCATGCTAAGTTCTAACAAGATTCCATACAGTTGAGCAGCATGCAACTTGGTAGGTCGGATCTGCACTCTGTGTCATTGCCAGGCCCGATGAACATCCTTTTGGTCGTTTGACTATTCACCCAGCTTTGAATTTATAAAACCTTTTGGATAAGCAAACGTGCTGCAGTCACTTCGCTGGGAAGCAGCGTAGCGAGAGAGGGCTTTGAAGAAGTACGTTGAGAATCCAACTCCTTGAACCTGTTTGATCAATACTTTGGATCATGGCTGATCTGTATCCCAACTCCATTCGGTCGCCCTTAACAAAAATTTGTCTTAGCACTGCAGTCTCACGGCGCCGAGGTCCCGGGTTCGATCCCTGCTCTGGGTCACTGTCCGTCTGGAGTTTGCACATTCTCCCCGTATTTGCGTGTGTTTCGCCCCCACAGCCTGAAGATGTGCAAGGGAGGTGGATTGAATATGCTAAATTGCCCCTTAATTGGAAAAACAAAAATTGGGTACTGTAGCCACCGCAGTTGGCCATTTCCCTGAATACAAAATGGAGGAACGCAAAGCATATAGGATAAAATGGACAATGTTTGCAGCGCCAGCAGGCTGCACCTAGCAGGTGTGGATTCTGTCTGCTAAGAAAGCAGACGGCACCGAAACGAACATTCTGCATACTAATGAGGCAATCACAGGGAAAATTAGCATGTTAATGGAACGATTCCAGATACAATGGACACAAATGGGGAAGCAACTGCAACATTGTAAAGGATACTAGACACTCGGGCACCAACAGGGTTCGAAGACAAAGAGCCTGAGAGCCCGCCCAGTAGCTAAGGAACAGCCTCAGTATTGGGGGGGATTCAAACATATCGATTGTGAAGAGACCCAATCGATTCCAAGCAGGTAAGGGAGTCCGCCCAAAGGGATCCCTGGGACCTATAAAAGACAGGTCCCACACATGGTTCAGTCTTCTTGTCCAGCCCTCCTCTCTCTTTGACCAGCACCTCGACCAGCTTTTGCCAAGAAGACCCTGAAGGAGAGAGAGAGAGAGAGGTTCGGACAGCAGCCGTCAGCAAGTAAGTGTCTCACAACGATCGCTACCAGAGATAGACACTCCTGATCCCTTTTAACTTATACCAACCTGAAGTCTGCAGACCAGAGCAGAGCAAGAGGCCTTGTTCCCTGACCCGGCAGTTCCTTTGCGATAAGTATTAGTTTATTTAGCGGTAGGAATAGCTTAATCCTTTTAGCGTGTGCATGGGTAGTTATTATAATTGTATTATAATAAACTCAGTTGTTTGAACTTACTAATTGGTGTATGATTTTATTGCTTTGAACTTCACTTTGAACTTGTGGCGGTATCTTAACGATACCTGGCGACTCCAGAGCTAAGTAAAGAAACAGAGCCAAATTAAGTGTTAAGCACACTCGACCAGAACGACCAACAGTACTCTGAATTCATAAAAAAAAAACTGTCTGCTTCCATTTTGAAATTTTCAACTGACCCACAGCTGCAACAGTTTTTATAAGAAAGATCTCGATGTCCGTTATGTGTGTAGAACAGCTTCCTAAATTGGTTCCTGACATTGGCTTTAAATTTGAGTTACTGCCCTTTGTTTGGGACTCTCCCACCAGAGGAAATAGTTTATTTACATCTACCCTAATTAATCCTTTAATCATTTAAAACACATCAGTGAGATCACCCAATAGTTTTCTTTATTCATTCCTGTGATGTGGTGCAGCTCACTAAGCCAGCATTTATTGTGCAACCCTAATTTCCTTTGAGAAGGGTGGTGAGCCATCTTCTTGAACTGTATAGTCAATGTGGTGTAGGTACACCCACAGTGCTGATAGGTCCAGATATTTGATTTAGTGACAGTGAAGGAATGACAATATAATTCCAAATAAAAATGGTGTGTGGCTTGGAGGGGAACTTGCAGATTATGTATTCCCACACATCTGTTGTCCTTTTAGGTGGTAGAGGTCATGGGTTTGGAAGGAATTGCAGAAGGAGCCTTGGTGAGTTGCTGCAGTACATCTTGTAGATAGTGTACACTGCTGCCATTGTACGCCGATGGGGTTGGGAGTGAATGTTTAAGGTGGCAGATGGGTGCCAATCAAGTGGGCTGCTTTGTCCTGGATGGTGTTGAGCTTCTTGAGTGTTGTTGGGCTGCGTTTATCCAGGCAAGTGGAGAGCATTCCACTACACTCCTGACTTGTCGGTGGTGGAAAGACTTGCTCTTTTAGCCACATTATTTGTATGGCTGGTCCAATTCAGTTTTTGGTCAATGGTAAGCCCCAGGATGTTGTTTGTAGGGAATTCAGTGATGATAATGCCATTCAATGGGAGATAGTTATTTTCTCCCTCAAATAAAAACAAAATGGTGGAAAAAGTGAGCGGGCCTGGTAGAATCTGTGGAGAGAGAAACAGAGTTAAAGTTTTGAGTCCAAAGAAGAGTTAAAGAAGTTAACTCAAAACATTAACTCTGTTTCGCTCTCCTCAAGATGTTCCTACACCTGCTGAGGTTTTCCAACACTTACTGGCATTTCAGATTTCCAGTATTTGCAGTATTTTGCTTTTATTTTTGATTCTCTCTTATTGGAGATGTTTATTGCCTGACACTTGTGGCATGAACTTTACTTGTCACCTACCAGCCCAATGCTGTCCAGATATTCATGACATGGCCATTGTTCTAGAAAGGTTCTGTTTGTTTTAAGTGCCACCTGTCTGAGAGAGTTGTTTTTTTGGAGTCCAGTCATGAATTATTTCACAACATTTTTGTTGTTGCTCAGAATAGTTATTGACGCACACCAAAATACTTGACCCAGCAATGAGAAAAGGTCATTAACCTCCAGCCCTGGGATCACCAGAGGTAGTAAAATGTTGACTGCCCCAATATTGCACTAAAACTGTGAACTTTGAGGGACCATTTGGTTCCGTCTTTCAGGATATTACATTCCCAATCTGTGCAGCCTAGATACAGCTGACGTTGTATGTAGACTTGCTTGGCAGTTGTCAACTGAAGCCTGATTCATGTTGTTTGCTATTTGCTTTCAGTCATGCCGGCACACAATTGCAGGCACAAATAACTATTTTGTACGTGGAACATGGGACGGAGGAACTGCTCAGTCCGTAGTATTGATTTACAAGTGGCTACACCTTCAGTTTCCACTTCAGCAATACTTGATTTGATTATGGCTAGTTGTTGTTGTGGGTCAGACAGTTTTGTATGGCACCTGCATGTAGCTTTAGTTGCAGTTCTCATTTAAAAAAAATTTAATGTACCCAATTAATTTTCTTTCCAAAAAGGGGCAATTTAACGTGACCAACCCACCTCCCTTGCACATCTTTTTGGGTTGTGGGGGTGAGAGCCACGCAGACACGGGGAGACTGTGAAAACTCTACATGGACAGTGACCCGGGGTCGAGATTGAACCCCGGATCCTCTGTGCCATGAGGCAGCAGTGCTAACCACTGCGCCACCGTCTACCCACAGTTGCAGTGTACATGTTGTGGTTCAGGGTTATGTTCGTTTCCTGCTACTACTAGACACTTAACATTGCAGGTTCAAATTATCATTAAAACTGAGATTCTTCCAAATCTTTTTATTGATGCCCAAGGCAAAAAAGTCACTTCAGAGGCAAGACCAAAATTCAGGTTAACTGAAACTTGGTTGAATGGCACAGTGGTTAGCACTGCTGCCTCACAGCTCCAGGGTCCCGCGTCCCGGGTTCAATTCCAGCCTTGGGTGACTGTCTGTGTGGAGTTTGCGCTTTCTCCCCGAGTCTGCCTGGGTTTCCTCCGGGTGCTCCGGTTTCCTCCCACAGTCCAGAGATGTGCAGGTTAGGTGGATTGGCCATGATAAATTGCCCTTGGTGACCAAAAAGGTTAGGTTGGGTTATGGATATAGGGGTGGAGATGTGGGCTTAAGAAGGGTGCTCTTCTCAAGGGCCAGTGCAGACTCGATGGGCCGAATGGCCTCCTTCTACACTGTGAATTCTATGATAATATAGTTGGCACGGGTGGTGAGCCATTTATACAGTTGGGGTATAAGTAGTATGTAATTCCCATCGTGTCTCCCAGTCTTTTTCAACGGGAAGGAAACTGTTCATGGTACATTGTTATCAGTGGGGGCAGCTCCTTGGCCTCCGAGTGAAGATTTGGTGCGTTCAAGATCTACTCCAGAGTTTTGACATAATGACCTGTAACTTCCTGGCTCCTCAGTGGTGGATTTAGGCGGTACCCTGAGATGCGTGGGGGAATCCCTCCTAGAACTTCCCAGGTAAGCATTTACGCTGCAATTGTCCAAAGCACTGACTTCCCATGGGCAATTATGCTGCGCTGGGGATCATCAAACAAAGCGATTTAAATTGCCAACTTTGGATGGTTCTACCAGTGTTGGGCTAATAGTTGCTCTAAAAAGGTTAGCAGAAATAAAACCAACTCTAACTTCTGCGAAATGGATCATCCACTCAGCACTTCTGGCTGAAGATTGTTGTGAATGCTTCAGCCTTGGTCTTTCGCACATATGTGCTGTGGAGGCAGTGGCGTAGTGGTATTGTCACTGGACTAGTAATCCAGAGACCCAGGATAATGACCTGGGGACCCTTATCCCCGACCTAACCCGACGTGGCACCGCCAAACACTCCCCCCACCCCCCAATTTCTAATTCCCAACTTCTGACCCCTCCAACCCCAACCTCCGTTTCCCCCTCTTCCTCTGACCCTCGAGACCACCCAAATCCCATCCACTTACCTTGGACTCTTCCTGAAAAGGTCAGGCCTTTTCCTGACCTTTAAATTTCACTTGGCTCTTAAAATTTACCTGCTTTATGGCAGACAGTGCAGTAAAAAGGTGGCCTCCCTGAATTTGGTGCTGCTGGACTACACTGGGGTCTACAGGAATTCTTTTGCTGCAGGCTCCAGGCAGCTCTGGCATCGGAGGTTTCAGCACAGTTTTCAAGAGCAGGTAAGTGTGCATGGAAATCTTGTAATTGCAGTGGGGCATTGCTTTCCGATGCTGGTTGGAAATTATGGGGCTCGATTTTACTTGACGTGATAACGAGCGGGAACTCCCGTGAGCTTCCCGACACCGGGATCAACAAGGCCGTCACCGCTATGAAATGTTAATTGGTTCACTTAACGAGACCACATGGGCTTCACTCCACAAACGATGGTCCCGCCGGCTGATTCGCAGGGATGGCGCCCGCCAGACCTCTGCTAACAAGGGAGAGCAGCACCTCAACCGCTCCTGCACAACCAACCCCACTCAGCTTGCAGCCATCTACCAAGCAGACCAGCCCCATGATTCTGGGAGGCCGCCCTGGGCAGATTGTTGAATGCGGTAGAGACCGGGCAAAATGCCCTGTTCTCCCGATGGTCTCGGAGGGTCACCCATCACCCCGCGAAGAGCGACTTGTGTGGCTCACTATGCCTCCTCCATGTCCCCGCAGGAGAAGTTGGCCCACAACAGAAGGGAGAGGGCCCAAACGGACAGCAGGGTGCCGGACATCAGAGTCCTCACCCCCTACGACGAATGGCACTGGAGTTTGTGGGGGTGGCTGGGGACTGATCTGTCATGACGTAGAGATTGTCGTGCGGTGCAGAGTGAGGATCCACGGTCCCCACCCAGATGACCTGTCACATGTGAGTTGTTAATGTCATGCAGTCTGTGGATACTGACCCATCCCACTCACTGACCACATGTTCATTCTATAGCAGGATCCTCATCCGACAATGCCGGCCCATCTGGCCTGGTTCTCCCCCCCGCTATGAGAACACATTGGAGGGGAGCTCCGAGGACACGACTGTTTTCGCAGCACAGCTATCATCCCCACCCTCCACCAGTGCAGAGAGACACACCTCGGTAGGTGACGGTAGTAGACACATTCTGGTGAGCACCACACCGCTGCCAATGTACATCAGGAGACAGGAATTCCCAGGCAAGACAGCAGTCAGAGGTCTGCTGGATCTCGGGACCCAGCTGGGTCCCAATCAGACGGGCCAGGTTTATCCGGAGTTAATGCAGACTTTAGAGTGCGGCCGAGAGAGTCAGAGGGGGATGTCAGCAACTCTCCGGTAGGTCTATAGCCGATTGGAGGACTCCCAGAAGCTACGGGGTAGGAGATAGTGCCAGCAATGTGTGGCACCGAGGCCAGCACTGCTAGGCTGGTGACCATAGTGGAGTGCCTCTTGTGCTCATCATCGGCAGCATGAGTGGTGGTGTCCAAGGCATGCCTCAGTCAGACTGCCATGGCTGAGCGCCTCAACAGCATGTCCCAGTCGCTGGGGGACGTCACCAGTTCCTGGTTGACCTTGATGAGGCACTGCAGGGCATGACCCAGTTTTGGGTGGGCATCGGTTGAGTCATCCACAGCTTATCCCAGTCATTGAGGAGCAGCGCTGAGGGCGTGAAGGACAGGCATTGGGGAGCTGCCAGGGCTGGCAGAGGCAGTTGACGCAGTGACAGCCAGGCTCGGTCCAGCTGACCCTCCATCCCGAGGTGATCCCCAGGGCCCTATGGGCACAGACCAGGAGGAGGTGGGTACCAACCCAGAGCCACCGGCCGGAGAGGTGATAGTACCCACCAGCTCCCTGAGACCCACCTCCCTGGCAATAGCGCATCCTGGAATCAGCACCTGGAACAGGGTGGCACAGCAGGGCATATGCTGCTGGCAAGTGCACTGGGCTCCTCCGACCCTGGGGACCCCAGAGGACGCCCACCAAAGGCCAGGGCCTGGGTAGGCAGCAGGCTGCCTCCACCTCTGATGTGCATCTTGGGGACACACAGTGCAGCGGTAGAGCACGAAAGGTTAAGGATCAGTGAAAGGACACTGGAGGTGTGCGTGGTAATAGGGAGAGGGTGCATTGGGGAGAGGATAGGGGTAGGGTGAGGGATTGGGAAAGTGGGGTGGCACCATCGGGGTGGGGGGTGGGGTGGGGGGGGGGGCACTTGCATTTTAAAAAACGTTGACCTCTGTCAATATGAAACCTCTGGCACCATCCTCCGCAGTGCGGGCCGAGCACCATCCTCCGCAATGCGGGCCGAGCACCATCCTCCGCAATGCGGGCCGAGCACCATCCTCCGCAATGCGGGCCGAGCACCATCCTCCGCAATGCGGGCCGAGCACCATCCTCCGCAATGCGGGCCGAGCACCATCCTCCGCAATGCGGGCCGAGCACCATCCTCCGCAGTGCGGGCCGAGCACCATCCTCCGCAATGCGGGCCGAGCACCATCCTCCGCAATGCGGGCCGAGCACCATCCTCCGCAATGCGGGCCGAGCACCATCCTCCGCAATGCGGGCCGAACACCATCTTCCGCAATGCGGGCCGAGCACCATCCTCCGCAATGCGGGCCGAGCACCATCCTCCGCAATGCGGGCCGAGCACCATCCTCCGCAATGCGGGCCGAGCACCATCCTCCGCAGTGCGGGCCGAGCACCATCCTCCGCAATGCGGGCCGAGCACCATCCTCCGCAATGCGGGCCGAGCACCATCCTCCGCAATGCGGGCCGAGCACCATCCTCCGCAATGCGGGCCGAACACCATCCTCCGCAATGCGGGCCGAGCACCATCCTCCGCAATGCGGGCCGAGCACCATCCTCCGCAATGCGGGCCGAGCACCATCCTCCGCAGTGCGGGCCGAGCACCATCCTCCGCAATGCGGGCCGAGCACCATCCTCCGCAATGCGGGCCGAGCACCATCCTCCGCAATGCGGGCCGAGCACCATCCTCCGCAATGCGGGCCGAGCTCCATCTTCCGCAATGCGGGCCGAGCTCCATCTTCCGCAGTGCGGGCCGAGCACCATCCTCCGCAGTGCGGGCCGAGCACCATCCTCCGCAATGCGGGCCGAACACCATCCTCCGCAGTGCGGGCCGAACACCATCTTCCGCAGTGCGGGCCGAACACCATCCTCCGCAGTGCGGGCCGAACACCATCTTCCGCAGTGCCGGCCGAGCACCATCCTCCGCAATGCGGGCCGAGCACCATCCTCCGCAGTGCGGGCCGAGCACCATCCTCCGCAGTGCGGGCCGAACACCATCCTCCGCAGTGCGGGCCGAACACCATCTTCCGCAGTGCCGGCCGAGCACCATCTTCCGCAGTGCCGGCCGAGCACCATCCTCCGCAATGCGGGCCGAGCACCATCCTCCGCAGTGCGGGCCGAGCACCATCCTCCGCAATGCGGGCCGAGCACCATCCTCCGCAGTGCGGGCCGAGCACCATCCTCCGCAATGCAGGCCGAACACCATCCTATGTCCCAGCTCCCCGGACATGGAGGTCCTGGATGCCTCTTCATAGAATTTACAGTTCAGAAGGCCATTCAGGCGTGGAGTCTACACCAGCCCTTGAAAAAAAGCACTAAGCTCACACCTCCACCCTATTCCAGTAACCCCACCTCACCTTTTTTGGACACAAAAGGCAATTTAGAATGGCCAATCCACCTATCCTGCACATCTTTGGACTTTGGGAGTAAACCGGAGCACCCCGAGGAAACCCACACAGACTCCCACAGACAGTAACGCAAGCTAGGGATCGTAACTGGACCCTGGAGCTTTGAGGCAACAGTGCTAACCACTGCGCTACCATGCTGCCCACCCCCCTAGTCCCTTGAAGGTGCTTTATTTGGCCTGTCCATGTCAACATGGATGCACTTGTAGGCTGTAACCTGTGCATTGCCGCACAAAGCCCCATGAGCTCTGGAATCATCCTGAGGTGTAGAGGTTCAGGGCTGCGGTGATCTTGACGGCCACCGGGAGCAGGTAACCTCCTCCTCCATGTGGTGCCAAGTCCACACTGTCCCCGTGTTGAGGCGGAACCTCTTGCGACACTCTCAGTCCGTCATCAGCAGGGGCTGTTTAGCACACTGGGCTAAATCGCTGGCTTTGAAAGCAGACCAAGGCAGGCCAGCAGCACGGTTCGATTCCCGTAACAGCCTTCCCGAACAGGCTCCGGAATGTGGCGACTAGGGGCTTTTCACAGTAACTTCATTTGAAGCCTACTCGTGACAATAAGCGATTTTCATTTTTTTTCATTTCATTTTTTTCATTTCATCTGTTCAAAAGTCTGCGATGCCTGTACACTGTGGCCTATCGCGGGCCACCCACTCTGGGTTCCTCCCTGGTTTGATGGGCGGCTGGTCCTCTTGGGGTGGGGCCCTGCACATGGGCCGCAGACTCCTCGAGCTCCTGTCAATGCTGCCGCCGCTGCCTCCTCCTGCATCTGGCTGCCTGGCCTGCCAGCAGCACCACGAGGGCAAGTTCCGCAGGGTCCAAGATATCGTCCATCCCATATAATATCTGTAAGGAATTGGTGAGGGTATGAGACTGAGAACTGGCAGTGTCTTCCTTCCCGGGACTCTTCCGCCTCACCCCCACTTACCCTGCCATTCTACACCTCGTACCCATGCACCCCCGGCCGCAGTCAATCACTGCTCGCCAGACCCCACACCCTGTATCTCCGACACCTGCATGTAATGTTACCTAGGCCAGGCGCTGGTCCCCTCTCCGGTGCACAGGCCCACCCTCCGGTCGCTGAAAAGTCGCCGGTGCTGGGGTTTAGTCCCCTGGTGCTTGGATGTTGGCTGCTGCGTGTGTGGTGTTGTCTCCCGCAGTGTTCGGCACAGTGTCCAGGCAGCACGGCCTGATTGGAATGCTAGGCAATGACTTCCACAAGGTACTTGGTCCGCTTACCCACTGGATCCACTTAACCTCCTAACTACGATTGCCAATTAGCAATAGCCTTCAGCCACACGGCTAGAGGTCTCGGCGGTAAGTGGGAGTTCTGGGTGGTTGGTGGGGCAGACGGGCTGGGGTTGCCACTGGAACAGGACCACACAGTCCAGTGGTTGGCATGGTGGACTCGCAGCCTCTATGACACGTGGGGTGAGATTTCTTCATCCGCGGCCCTGAAACCCAGGGGTCCTGTCACTGGCCAGTTAAGTGTCTGATGGAACAGGGCACTTAATACCGGCAGGCCAACTCCAAAGGAGTTGATGTGATAATCCTGCTGCCAACCTCAAACTGTGTGGAAGATGTCATTGAATTAAAGTTCCTCCAAACTGTTCTCACAAAAGAATAAACAGGAGTTTTGAATTCAAGGCTCTTTATCAAGTGACTAGGTTTTGGTTGTCATACTTGTGCATTGAAGAAATCTTTCCATACTGTTGAGGAAGAAAATGGCGACTTGAATAATTATGTACTTCCCCAAATCTTATCTACCCTTTACCAGACTTTAGAAATAAACTTGGCGGCATGGCGGCACAGTGGTTAGCACTGCTGCTTCACGGCATTGAGGATCCGGGTTCGATCCTGGCCCCGGGTCACTTTCCGTGTGGAGTTTGCACATTCTCCTTGTGTCTGTGTGGGTCTCACCCCCACGACCCAAAAAGATGTTAAAGATAGGTGAAGTGGCCTTGCTAAATTGCCCCTTAATTAGGAAAAAAAAAGAATTGGGTACTCTAAATTTATTTTTTTAAAAGGAAATAAACTTGATGAAATAGATTCTTAAAAGGCAGGGTCTGCTTTCTTGCCTGTGGTTGGTTACAGTATAATGGAGCAATACGGTTTTCTTCTTTTAATAGAACTACATTTATGCTTGAAAAAGTAGATTTTTGGACATAAATATGCATTTAATAAATTATTGAGCTGCATTAGCTCAAATGAGATGCATTATAGCACACCTAATCTGGTTGGTCAGTCATTGTACTCTATTGCGTTAGGCAGCAATGCACAGCTGCAGTCTGGGGTCAAACTCATTACAGCAGTAAACTTTCTCATTTATACTGTAACCAATGACAAGTGGGCAAAAAGCAGGCTGTATCTGTTCAGTGGGTTTATTTCCCATTTCCGGCAAGAGCAATTTTTCCATTCAAACTCTCATCTCCGCATTCCAGTTAGCAGTTTCCTTTTGAGATGGTTGATGTTCTGGGGTCAGGAAGGTTCATTGCATGCTGGGGTGGTATGTAGTTCCCATCTGTTTGACTGATACAGGCACACTGCTGATCTGTGAGGCAGTAGAATTGCAGTGGGATTGCGCTGCTACGTGCTAAGATTTATTTGACATATGCCATCTTGTGCCATTATTGATTATTTTAGTTTGAATAACTAAAGGGGTGACATGATAGCACAGTGGTTTGCACTGCTTCACAGCTCCAGGGTCCCAGATTTGATTCCCGGCTTAGGCCACTGTGCGGAGTCTGCATGTTCTCCCCATGTGTGCGTGGGTTTGCTCCAGGTGCTCCGGCTCTCTTTCTCTTTCCCCCCCCCCCCCCCCCCCCCCCCCCCCCTCAATCCAAAGATGTGCAGGTTAGGTGGACTGATCACCCTAAATTGCTCCGTAGTGTCTGAAAGTTGGGTGGGTTGCGGGGAAGGGGTAGAGGTGTGGTTTTCGGTGGGGTGCTCTATCAGGGGCTGGTGTGGACTTGATGGGCCGAGTGGCCTCCTTCTGCACTGTAAATTCTATGATTCTGTGAAATTCTATGAATATTAGAAGTCATTTCATTGTCTGCTGGGCTTAAGGACCAGTGGGAATCTGGACAGCTGAGTTTTGCTGGATCTTAACCAGATTGTTACAGTGGGAGATGCTTGGAACTTAATGGTTTCTTTGTTTGTAAAATTCCGTTTATACCAAATTGAGTCATGTTTTATTTTATGGCTTCAAAAGTAGATGTGAGTTATGCAGCTTTTTTGAACGTAGAACATACAGTGCAGAAGGAGGCCATTTGGCCCATTGCGTCTGCACTGATCCACTTAAGCCCTCACTTCCACCCTATCCCCATAACCCAATAACCCCTCCTTTGGTCACTAAGGGCAATTTATCATGGCCAATCCACCTAACCTGCACATCTTTGGACTGTGGGAGGAAACCGGAGCACCCGGAGGAAACCCACGCAGACACTGGGAGAACGTGCAGACTCCGCACAGACAGTGACCCAGCAATGAATCGAACCTGGGACCCTGGCGCTGTGAAGCCACAGTGCTATCCACTTGTGCTACCGTGCTTTATAGTAAAGGTTTATACAACTAATCCTATTCAAGGATTGGGATGGCCTTTCATAGCATTAAAAGACTTCACTACTAAATACATATGTGTGGGATTTACTGATCAACCCACCAGGTGTTTTTCGGCATGGAGGCGGCCCGCCAGCAGGATTTACCAATCCTGCCGTTGTCAGTGGGATTTCCCGGTGACTGCACCCCTTGCTGTTGGGAAACCTGTGTGCCGGTGTGGGGCTGGAATAATCTGCTGGTGTGCACGGCAAATAGGCTTTTGTTTGAAAGCTCCTGATCTCTATAAAATACAACTTTACTTAGTAATTAATTCAATTTGGTGCGAGGAAAATGTTGTCTTCCATTTCACCACTTTTGCATTCTCCATGTAAAATCTCTGTTTCAAATTCACTACATCATATGCCATCTTCATGTGCCATCTTTTGACCAACACAAACACTTTATTATCACAATAATTCACGCAACAGATATCTATCAATTCCAGAAAAAAGTTACATACTTGGCAAATGAATGTTGCTCGATAAGGGGAATATTTTAAAAAGAGTTCTTCCCTTCCCTCTTAGGACAGTGATTCATGCTGGGACATCGTTTGGCAAGGTACTGCTCACCCTCAGTTGCCACACTGGGCTAGTCAAATGCAGATGGCATATAAAGTTAATCTGATTCTGTTTTTGCTTGCTATCTGTGTAAATCAGGCAATTGGCAGCCACAATACTGCCAATATACGGGGAGGAGTCTGCACGTCCTCCCCGTGTGTGCGTGGGTTTCCTCCGGGTGCTCCGGTTTCCTCCCACAGTCCAAAGATGTGCGGGTTAGGTGGATTGGCCATGCTAAATTGCCCGTAGTGTAAGGTTAATGGGGGGATTGTTGGGTTACGGGTATGTGGGTTTAAGTAGGGTGATCATTGCTCGGCACAACATCGAGGGCTGAAGGGCCTGTTCTGTGCTGTACTGTTCTATGTTCTATGTTCTAATATCAACTTCCACTTCCTTTACCTGATCCACACTGAAATCAGCTTGGGAATTGAACCCGGTCTATATGCTGCCTTTACCAGCCGAGTCATCAAGACAGCCACAGGAAGGGAGTGCCGGATTAATAAAGCCTGGTTCTTGAAAATATGTTTGCATTAAATACAACATAGAAAGATTTGCAGCACAGATTCATAGAATCCCTACAGTGCAGAAAGAGGCCATTTGGCCCATTGAGTCTGCACTGACCCTCCGAAAGAGCACCCCAAATGGGCCCACACCTGTACCCCATCCTGTAACCCCACCTAACACCTTTAAGACCCTTAAGGGCAATTTTGCATGGTCAACCCACCTAACCTGCACATCTATGGACTGTGGGAGGAAACCCACGCAGACACTGAGAGAACATGCACACTCCACACAGTCACCCAAGGCTGGAATTGAACCTAGGTCCCTGGCATAGTGAGGCAGCAGTGCTAACCGCTGCCACCATGCTGCACCCAAGAAGAAGGCTGTTCAGCTCATTGTGTCCATGCCAGCTATAACAGGACTATCCAGTGTAATCCCACCTTCAGTCCTTAGCCTTGTTATCATGAGGGCATTGTCCACAGACTTCAATATTATTGAAATTGGGTAAGTGCATACCCAAAGTGTTTCCTAAATTGGATGAGGGTTTCTGCCTCTGCCACCCTTTTAGGCCACCACCACAGTCCATGCGTGTTTAATTTTCTGACTAGTCTGCCATGTGGGACCTTATCAAAAAGCTTGCTAAAATCAATATCGACTACACTAAATGTTCCACCTTCATCAACCCCTCCTAGTTACCTCCTCAAATAATTAAATCAAGTTAGTTAAACAAAATAGGCCCTTGACAAATCCAAATTGTAGGTTCTTGATTAATCATCTTCTTGAGTTCTCCCAAAGACGAGTCCCACCTACAGCATCACAACCTTTACCACTGGAAGGGCAAGGAGTTGGGTCCTGAATCCAGTGAGCTGGAATGATGCTCAAACCCGGTGTTGTTGGCAGCAATCTGATCCACACCTGCGGTCCTGTCAACTGAACCAACCGGCACCAAGTTGCTGTGGCAATGTGCACTTTTACATACTTGTTGTAGCTAGAAGCTATGGTGAATGATAGTAGAAGCTCAAATTTCTTTCCATCATCACATGGATGACCAGGAATTCCTGTTCTTACTTCCTGTGATTGGTGTATGTTGGAAGGATTTATATGTTTTTTTTTTAAAATTAAGGGGCAATTTAGTGTGGCCAATCCACCTACCCTGCATATCTTTGAGTTCTGGGGGTGAGACCCTCGTAGACATGGGGAGAATGTACAAACTCTCCGCAGACAGTGATCTGGGATCGAACCTGGGTTCTTGGTGTCATGAGGCAGCAGCGTCAACCATTGCGCCACTGCTGTCCCTGGAAGAATTTTATAAGTTAGTGCTCAACACCATCTTGGGCAGAGTTATGAACGCATCTTCCTTGGACATCAAGCTCTGGAGTGGGACCTGAACCTGGAGCCTCTGGGTCAGAAGTCGGGTTGCTACCAATATGCCAAAAGACTTGTTTGATTAATCTATCCATTTCCAAATGAAGATTTATACTGTCCTTTGAATTTTTTCCCAGTGATTTTCCTGCTAATAAGGTTAGGCTGACTAGTCTGTAATTACTTGGTCTATCCCTTCCTTCCTTTTTAAACAATTGGAAAACATTAGCTGTCCTCCAGTCCTTCAGCACCATGTCTGTAGACAGAGAATTCGAAAATGATGGTCAAAGTCTCAATTGTTTCTTCCCTTGCTTCCCCCTAGCAACCTCATGCACATTTAATCTGAGTATGGTGACTTACCTGGTTTCAAGGATGCTTAAATTTCCTCCCCATCCAATGCTTTTCACTCCACCTGCTTTACTGCAATGTTGGATTTGTCTTCCTCGTTTGTGAAAACAGATGTAAAATATTCATTCAAAATACACCCACACCCTTTTTCATGTCTAATTGGCTGTACTATTTCCTTAGTTAGCCTCTTCTTTGGTTCATAAAACTAGAATCAAAGAATGGTTACAGGCCATTCAGTTCTTCTTGTATCTGCTGACTCTCTTCCCCACCCTTGCCCGATAGCCCTACAATTTTATTTACTTAAGATAATTCTCCAACTCTCTTGAAAGCTGCAATTGAACCATTTATTCTCATGCCACTTTTCTTTTGTTTTGCCCATGCTCTCACTTTGCTTTCTTAATTTCACCCCTGCATTTTCTGGGCTTTCTGCAGTGTTGAACTTTTGGTATCTGATATACATTTTATTTTTACTGGCCTTATCCTAGTCTCTATGCTACTTGACATCCAGAAGGGTTTAGATTTCTGAGGCCATTCTTTTTTTGTGGCAGCCTTTTTTGTAAATACCATCTTTCCTTGAATGCTTCCCACTCCTCTGTCATTAATTTACCCTTAAGCGACTCTTTATACTCCAATTTTGCCAAATTACACATCAGTTTAGTAACATTGGCTTTTCCCCAATTTTTTTTAAACTCTTGGTCTATCTTTATTCTTTTCCTTTCCTGTGCTTTCCTTCTCCTAAATCTAACTGAATTACCTTCACCGGCACAGAATGCTCTCCCACCAATATCACTTCCATCATATCCTTCCCAAAACGTCCCAAATTGCCTCTTTGCTTTCTGGACTTGCTATATACTGGGAATTCTGCACCCTCTGTACCTTTTGCACTAAATTTATCTCAATTGAGAGAGTTGAAAACGTTTGACTATTACTGCTCTTTTGTTTCTGCACTTCTCAGCAGTTTGCCTACATATTTACTCCCACCTCAATCCAACTATTTGAAGTCAACAGCACACTCCCAGATGTATGTTTTCCCTTTTTTTATTCCTTAGGTCAACCTTTGTTTGATCCTTAAAGCATATCATCCCTCCTCACAGCTGTGACTGTTGCTTGAACTAATATTGTTACATTGCTATTGTGCCACCTGCCCCTTCTGTCTTTTTTATCCCGCCCTCTCTCCTGTCTGAAAATCCTGTCACAATAAATATTGAGCTGCCATTCTTTAAGCCTTATTTTAGATATTATATCATACTTCCAAGTATCTCAGGCCATCTGCCTAATTCAGTGGACTCCTTGCATTGAAGTATATGCACTAATCACAGAACAACTCTTGCCATCCAAATTCTAGTCTTTGTTTCCTAGCCCCTCTACCAGCTATAATTTTCTGCCTTCAATTTTCAGTTTTGCTTTTCTTTCTAAATCTAGACTTTGTTTCCCATTCCTCTGCCAAAAAGCCTTCTCCCAACAACACTAGCAAACCTCTGTGCCAAAATATTGGGCCCGGCCCCGTTGAGGTGCAACTGATTCAGCTTGTGCAGGTCCCATCTCCCCTAAAACCAGATGCAGTGTCTGTGGAATCTAAAGCCTGCTTCTTGCATTATCTCTCCATTCCTATCCTCTTCTTACTGACATGTGATACTGGGAGTAATCTGGGGATTACTATCTTTTGAGGTCTTACTTCATAATTAATTCCTTACCTCCCTGAAGTCTGCAGGACTTTAATCCCTCTTCCTCCCCATCCAATACTTTTCACTCCTCCTCCTTTACTGCCATGTTGGATTTATCTTTAATCCCTCTTTTTACCTATTCATTGGTACCAATGTGGACCATGACCGTTGGCTATCGTCATTCCAGCCGCCCCCAGCTCAGTGACATTAAGACTCTAGCACTAGTGAGACAACATGCCACCTGTAGCCATGTCTGAAACAGCAGAACTGACTGTCCACACCCCTATCAACAATGCTTTTCTGCCCTTTCTCCTAACAGCCATCACACCATGATCGGCCCAGCGTAGAGCTAAGCCACATGTAGTGCCATGGACCTGGCTCTGGCTGCACTCCCCAGGGAAATCACAGCTGAATACCGGTTGCAGGGAAAGATGTACTTCGGGTCTCTGGTCCTATTTGATTGTCTGGCAGTCATATATTTTCTCTCTGCCTGCCCACTCTTAAGCTGTGGTGTAGCCACATGTGGATCTGTGCTCTCCATGTGGCTTTGAACACACAACCTGACTGCCTAGCTCCACTGAGCTTTGTATGTTACAAAGAGAATATTCTCCATGTGATATTTTCCTTCATTGTCTTGTGGGGAATGTCAGTGTTATAAACAGTACGATACACAGCACCAAATGCAGAAAACATCCAATTTGGCTTGTTGAGAGAAATTAATGATTCTTTCATGAGCGTTTACCAAAAGTCATGGTGTAAATTTTTGCATTCTGACGGACGGAAGTTGTATGAATTGCTTTTCTGATCAGGAAATGATTGTCATATGGGCAAGTATCAATTGTTGGGCCTTCAACCAGACGGGTTTAACATGCTTTTTGTGTCGAGTTGTTTGTAAAGGGCCCACACCTAGCCTGCGGTGTACTGTGTCAAACGTGCCTCATTCTTTTTAACATCTTATGGAGCAACACTTAACTGTAAAAGAAAATCCTCCTGGATCTTGGTGTAATGTGTACACGTTTTCTATACAGTGCTACAGTACCAGGCACACCACTGTTCTACTGAGGAATAACTGAAAAATAAAGTCACAAATGTAGCTGTTTTACATGTTTCAAAAGGGTTAGCTTAGATTCTGAATTTCTTGTGTCCTTGAGTTAGATTTTCCCCATGGAATAAACTTGACTGCGAACAGCTGCGAAAGTGCTTCAATTCCTTTACCAATTTACCAGCTAGGAAGTTCAGCTGAGCGGTTTTCCATCCCTTCCCATGGTAGTCTGACTGAGGCGACTCTGGCAAGATCTGTGACTAAGATGATCAAGATTGCATCAATTTGAAAAGCCATTTTAGTGAAATTTACAATGCTATCCCATAAGCACATGCCACAATGGGAATGAAGTGTATTAACAAAGTTGTCTATAGCAGAATGATTCACATAATAAAAATGTTTGGCCAACCTGTGAATGATCAACGAAAGAGGGGCAAATGTTCTCTTCAGATTTTGAAAATTAATTTGCGTTGCAGAATCACTTTTCCATTGAGAGAAAATCTGATCCTCTTACTTAGCCCAGGTGAATTGCGCCTACTGTGGTATCATGTGCATAGGTTAAAATGGCTCTTTAGAGAACAGGGCTTGTTTCCCTGCAGTGTGGATCATATTGGGATAGTAACAGTATGGCTGTGTTAACAAAATAAAACACAGTACTTGAAGTTTAAATTTTAGATCATGGGCTGGAAGCAAATGATCTAAAGTAAAGCTTTAATGAAATCTGCATATCCCTGAGCCAAGCTGACAGATGTTTTGGATTTTAACTGCAACATCTTATTCAAACAGCTGTTGTGTAAATAGAGCCGAAGTTGCTGGCCCTGATCTGGCAAGCAAGTTTTTATCCCAATCAAGAACGTAGGTTTGTTTGTTTTTGCATTTGAAGGGAAAACAGAAGGAATGCAAGGGAAATTGATGGAATTCTGAACTTTATCCTAACTGGATAACAAAACTGTTCTCTTACATCTCAGATGTGGGCAGCACGGTAGCATTGTGGTTAGCATAGATGCTTCACAGCTCCAGGGTCCCAGGTTCAGTTCCCGGCTGGGTCACTGTCTGTGCGGAGTCTGCACGTCCTCCCCGTGTGTGCGTGGGTTTCCTCCGGGTGCTCCGGTTTCCTCCCACAGTCCAAAGATGTGCGGGTTAGGTGGATTGGCCATGCTAAATTGCCCGTAGTGTCCTAGTAAGGGTAGGGTTGGGGGGGGGGGGGTTGGATATAGGGGTATAGGGTGGATACGTGGGTTTGAGTAGGGTGATCATTGCTCGGCACAACATCGAGGGCTGAAGGGCCTGTTCTGTGCTGTACTGTTCTATGTTCTAAAGATAGCATTTGAAGTCTTGTGTAGATTATGCCATTGTCAAGGTCCCCTTCCCCACCCAGCTTTTCCTCCTTTCACATAGACCAGAAAGAAAGCAATGGAATTTTTCATGCATTCTGCATCCTGATTGTGCTGCTACTGATCACAAGATTTAAAAAAAAATATTGCATTACGTCACTTGAATACTGTACTGCCTCTGTACAAAACAAAAATAAATTCCTTATTAATTCTGAGTTGCTGCTGTACTTCTACGGGAGGTGAATATTACAAGAGTTGGTAACAGCACAGGCACTGTTACAGCCACTGGTATCTTGATGCTGACACATGAATGCCTGATCTGGCATAGGCAATTGCTGTAACTTGTCCCTGATTAGGCCGGATTCTGTAGTCTATTATGGCCTGGTTTTCATGACAAAAACCCTCTTGGTTTGACCCTATGCAAATGCTTCTGTGCCCTTATTATTTGACCCCTGTGTCTGCTGCAGTGAGTGTTTCTCAGTACAAGTGCCTCTTTCACTGAAGTACACAACTGCTGTGTCAGTTGTTGCTGGGCATCCCACAATGCACTCCGAGTGACAGAGACACTTGGCTGTCTCAGTGTAAAGAGATTTGCATGTTAGTAAATCACTTTTGCATACAGTGGATCCCTGGTTGATAAGTGTGCCTCTCTTCAGCCTTTTGAAGCAATGTGCTGTTCAATAAATATTTGAATTTCCATAAGCTAAGCGAGGCCTAAACCTGTTCTGATATTCAGTTGGACCATAGATGATCTGTACTTGCATTCAATCAACCGTCTTCTGCTTCATCAATTACCTTTCTTCCATCATAAGGGCAGGAGGGAGGATGTTCGCTGATGATTGTACAGAGTTCAGTGCCGTTTTGCACCCTTCAGTCACTGAAGACACCCATGCAACATGAAAAACATTCAGGCATGGGCCGATAAGAGGAAAGTGACATTTGTGGCACACAAGTGTCAGACAATGACCATTTCTGACAAGAGAATCTAATAATCCCTCTAAAGTTCGTGGAATTCTTTTTTCCCACATAGCATTATTCAAGGGTTACCAAACCATGGTTTAGTACCCAATTATTTTTTTCTAATTAAGGGGCAATTTAACATGGCCCATCCACGTAACCTGCACATCTTTGGGTTCTGGGGGTGAAATCCACGCAGAGCTTGGATCGAACCTGGGACCTCGTGCCATATGCAGCAGTGCTAACCACTGCGCCACCCTGCCGCTCCAAACCATGGTTTATGACATTGTTACGACAGAGCAGGGCGAGGAGACATGCCCCAAGTCTACCTCAGCCAGAATGGGCATTGAACCCTATGCTGTTGGCATTATTCTAACCGGACCGTCTCAGCGGCATTACTATCGCTGAATAATCCTCCATCAACATCTTGGATGTTATCATTGACCAGACACTTCGCTGAGCCAGTCATATAAATATGTATGTCAGCAAGAGCTGGTTCAGAGGCTGGGGATTCTGTGGTGAGTAACTCATCCCTTGACTCCCTAAAGGCTATTCACCATCCACAAGGCACACAAGGGCTGTGATAGAAATCGCTACATTGCCTGTTTGAATACAGGTTGAGATGTGATAAATCTTTCTTATAAAATGCTCAATATTGAATTATTCAATTAATTAAGTGTTCATTAAAATAACAACCGCAGCATTGTCCCCATACAGCTGTAGCTCCTGAACTTATGCAGCCTTATGTTGGAGACTCTACACTTATTTGCATGTAATTTATTACCTCGGGTGACTTTAGATTTTCCCAACTGCAAGTCAGTATTTCTTTGTTGTTGAGTTGAAAATTGACTGTTGGAGTTGCAGCCTCTCATCTTTGCGGATTCTCTCCCCTCACAGCCTTTCTCTCTCTCTCTCCATTGAGCCAGAGTGTAGAGGCCAGCAGGACTGTGGATTTTCATTGTATGCATCCAATGTCTGTTGCATGGCCAGGAGGTTTACCCCTTACACATGCCAATTCTGACAAGCAGGCAATGTTGTTCTGGCTACTCCTCTCTGATTCAGTCACTTGGATGCACAGAGACTATTTTCCTCTCATTGGTGATTGAATGTATTTTGATGGTTTTTGGGGATGAATTCACCCGCTGTCCTCATATTTTGAACTCTAAAGTTTAGTAACTGTTATAATGTAAGAAACAGAGCAGTTAATTTGTACACTGCAAGCTCCCAGTAACAGCAATGGTAATCACTATATCACCTGTTTGATGATGATTTTTTTTTATTAACTCATGGGATAAGAATTAACTCATGGGATAAGAGTACCGCTGGCTAGGCCAGCATTCATTTCCCATTCCTAATTTCCATTGAGAAGGTACTGGTGAGCCACCTTCTTAAATCCCTGCTATCTATGTGCATTAGGAAGGGAATCAAGATTTTGACCCAGCAATAGTGAAGCAATGGCAATATAGTTCCGAGTCAGGATGGTGTGTGACTTGGAGGAGGACTTCCAGTGGTGCTTCCTTGTATTGGTGGCTGTGGGTTTTGAAGATGCTGCCTAAGGAGCCTTGGCGAATTCCTTCAGTGTATCTTGTAGATGGTACACAGTGCTGCTACTGTGCCCCAATGGTGGAGGGAGTGAATGTTTGTGGAAGGGATGCCAATAAAGTGGTCTGCTTTGTCCTGGATGATGCCAAGCTTCTTGAGTGTTGTCAAAGCTGCACTCATCCAGGCAAATGGAGAGCATTCCATCACACTTCTGACTTGTGCCTTGTAGATGGTGGGTAGAATTTGCGGAGTCAGGAGGTGGGTTACCTGTCACAGGATTTCTAGCCTCTGACATGCTGTTGTAGCCGCAGTATTTGTGGTTAATCCAGTTGAGTTTCTGGACAATAGGAACATCCAAGGTTGGGGATTCAGCAATGGGAATGTCATTGATTGTCAAGGAGTGATGGTTAGATTTTCTTTTGTTGGAGATGGGCATTGCCTGGCACCAATGTTACTTGTCACATATCAGCCCAAGCTTGGATATTGTCCAGGTTTTATTCCATTTGCACATGTACTACTTCAATATCTAAGGTGATGCAAATGGAGCTGAACATTGTGCAATCATCAGTGATCATCCCCATTTCTGACTTTATGGTATAAAAGAGAGGTGATTGATAAAGCTACTGAAGATGGTTGGGCCTGGGACACGCCCTTGAGGAACTCCTGGAGCTGAGTTGACTGACCATAAACCACTATCTTTTTTGCCAGATATGAGTCTAACCAGGAGAGTTTCCCCCGAGGTTCCCATTGACTCCAGTTTTGCTGGGGCTCCTTGATGTCACATTCAGTCAAATGCAGCCTTGATACCAGGGACAGTCACTGTCATCAAGCCTCTGGAGTTCACTTCTTCTTTTTGTCCATATTTGAACCGAGGCTGTATTGAGGGTCCCTGGCGTAACCCAAAATGAGCGTCAGTGAACAGGTTATTGCTAAGCAAGTGCTCTTTATTGCACTGTTGACCCTTGCCTTCACTTTACTGATGATCAAGAGATGACTGATGGGACAGTAACTGGTTGTGTTGGATTTGTCCTGAGCTTTGTGTACGGTAATTTTGGTAATTTTCCCCATTGCTGAGTAGATGCCAGTGTTGGAGCTGAAACGAAGACTAACTTCTATGATGCTGGGGACCTCCGGAGGATGCAGAGATGGATCATCCACTTGGCACTTCTGCTTGAAGATTGTTGCGAATGCTTCTGCCTTAACTTTTGCACTGATGTGCTGGGCTCTCCCATCATTGTGGGTGGGGATGTTCCTGGAACCTTTTCCTCCAGTGTGTTGTGTAATTGCCCACCACTATTCATGGCTGGATGTGACAGGACTGCAAAGCTTCGATCTAATCCATTGATTGTGGGATCACTTAGTACTAATTGAGGGGTAAGCATTTGCTTGTGCTTCAAAATAGTGTCGTCATGAAATAATTTATATCCACTAATCTTGAAGCCATAACCTTCTGACTCTGAATGGAGAGTGATACCAATTGAGCCTTGGCTGGCACTTTCAGAATTAATAATGCCCAGGTATCTGTTTAATAAAGAGAAAAACACCATGGGCAGGATTCTGTTAGCAGACGTCAAAATCGGGGCATGCGATTGGGCGGCGAATAGCTGCCCTTGCCGAATCAAGATGCTCCATCTCATCGAAAAAGGCGTCAATGTGCCGCTCGTAGTTGGAACAACGTTCACATATCGTTAGTGGGCCCACCCACGATTCCCCGCCTCCGATGGGCCGAGTCCTCTCCCCCCCCCCCCCCCCCCCCCCCCCCCCCCGCCCCAGCCCCGGGTTGCCGATGGTGCCAATTTTTCTGACATGAAAGCCCATGGATTCTCCGTCGGTATCAGCACTTAGAAACGGAGAATCCAGCCCCATATGTCTGTCAACATCTGAAAGGGAAATTATTGGTTTAGATTTTTGGCAAGGATCCACGATCAGAAACAACTCCAGTGCTAATGTGTCATTTTTACAGATACTGCAAGACCTGCTGTTCACTTCCTGAATTTATTTGTTATCTTTAATATCAAATTTCTAGCATTGGTGAATTTTCTATTTACCTATGAAGAGATCTTGAGAAATTCATTTAATTGAGGGACTTCTGAGGCAGAAAACCACTGAGGTTCTCTATAATTACTAATTATGTCATTCAAATCTGTTGATTCAGTGACTATCATTCCAAATGTATTATTGACACCACGTCGATCGTCTAGTAAGGGTATATTTTGGGTCTGAAAAAGGCTAAACTGTGCCTTTTGAATCTCTTCATTTCTGTGACATTGACAGCATTTAATATGCAATTCTCCAGCCCATTAACCCTATCTATTCTTTCCATCTGCAGGTGTACCAGGATCTTGGCACATCAGTCCTGTCAGGAGCCATCGAGGGTTACAATGTCTGTCTGTTTGCCTATGGACAGACTGGCTCAGGAAAAACATACACTATGATGGGGACACCAGTGAGTAATCACTTATGCTTTATCCTCCCCATTTCTTTCCAGCGCCATTCACATTCACACGAGTACAGTTCTGTTTCATTGTTAGTGTTATTCATGCATCCTTTTTTTTTCCTTTACACTAACTTATTCACTTCAGCTATGAAAGACACTCACTCTCTTCCATGTCCACTCTGCGCAGCTGTCAGACTAGAGGGAGAATAATACCAAATGGATTCTTTTAGAAGTGAAAGATTTGATTTGGCGCTTCTCAGTCACCGGACATTTTCTGGCTTAATCTTCCTTTCCGACTGACTTATGAACAAGTAGCCAGAAGAATAACTGCCTTTGAGTGGTCTTTACACTACATCACTTTGATTTAAACTTTATTTTATTTCCTTCAAATTATACATCCAATAGCATGACCAGTGGTAGCAATGACCTCATGGATGCCATTGATTAAATTACAACATGTGACTACTTTTCAAAGTACTTCTTTGGTTTAAAATGCTTTAGGAGGTCTCAGGATGGTGAAAGGTGCGGTATAAATTTACGTTGTTTTTTATCTACTGAAAGGAAGATGGAGAAAGTAATCCTTTTTTAAATTTAGAGCACCCAATTATTTTTTTTCCCCAATTAGGGGGCAATTTAGCGTAGCCAATCCACCTAACCTGCACATCTTGGATGTGGGGATGAAACCCACGCAGACACTAGGAGAATGTGCAAACTCCACACAGACAGTGACCCAGGGCCAGGTTCTCAGTGCCATCGGCAGCAGTGCTAACCACTGTGCCACGTGCTTCCCTGATGGAGCAAGTAAGCCTGAACCAATGGCATATGTTGAAATAGTAACTGATCACTGACATGAAAATAATGTTGAACTCTTCTGTATCAGTTCATTTTTAAAAAATAAATTTAGAGTACCAATTCATTTTTTCCAATTAAGGGGCAATTTAGCATGGCCAATCCACCCATGGTGTTCCTCTTTGGGTTGTGGGGGCGAAACCCACGCAAACACGGAGAGAATGTGCAAACTCCACGCAGACAGTGACCCAGAACCGGGATTGAACCTGGGACCTCGGCGCCGTGAGGCAGCAGTGCTAACCACTGTCATCGTGCTGCCCCTACTGTATCAGTTCTTGATTGTAGTTTTAATATTTTGGTTTCATTTTTGTAGATTAGATGGATTTATTGTTCCACATCTTTCACTTTTCAACTACACTAATTCCCTCTACACTTGTAACTTGCCAAGGTTCTTTCAGTCGCTACTTGCAAACCTGCAACCTCTACTGCCTAGATTCAAGGACAATGGAAGCAGACACTTGGGAACACCGCCACCTGCAAGTTCCCCTCCAAGCCACGCAACAATCTGACTTAGAACTATATTGCCAATCCTTCATTCTTTCTGGGTCAAAATCCTAGAATTCCACCCATAATGGCAATGTAGCAATTCAACAAGGCAGCTGGCAATGTAGCAATTCAACAAGGCAGCTTATCATCATTTTGGAGGGCGGGATGAGTAATTAATTCTGGCCTTGAACAGTGACACTCCTATCCCAAGAATTAATGTAGTAAAATTTCCCTCGACAGCTGACGGTTGAGGGGAATTCAAACATCAAAATGTTTCAATTATTTTTAAATTGAGGAAGCTGTGAAGAGTCAAGCCCGTAGTGCAGGTCATCACCAGGGAATGAAATTGGGTGAACTTGGTTTAGTAATGAAAGAAAGACTTGTAAGGGGCTGGTTTAGTACAGTGGGCTAAACAGTTGGCTTGTAATGCAGAACAGTAGCACAGTGCATAGCACTGTGGCTTCACAGTGCCAGGGTCCCAGGTTCGATTCCCCGCTGGGTCACTGTGCGGAGTCTGCATGTTCTCCATGTCTGCGTGGGTTTCCTCCGGGTGCTCCGGATTCCTCCCACAGTCCAAAGACGTGCAGGTTAGGTGGATTGGCCATGCTAAATTGCCCTTAGTGTCCAAAAAAGGTTAGGAAGTATTGGGGGCGGAATTCTCCGCTTCCGGGAAAAATCGTGAAGGCCGTCGTGAACACGGCCGAGTTTCACGACGGCCTCGGAGCCTGCTCCTCTCACCGTATTCACCCCCACCCGGGGGGCTAGGAGCGGCGCTCCGTTATTCTCGGCCGCCGGGCCTTGACGCTTGCGTCAAGGCGGCGCGCCGAGAATGACGTGACGGCGGCGCCTATGTGACGTCAGCCATGCATACGCAGGTTGGCCGGCTCCAACCCGCGCATGCGCCGCTGACGTCACGACGGCTGACGGCTCAAACCCGCGCATGCGCGGTGGCCGTCTTTGCCTTTGTGAAAAACGGCGAGCGGGACGGCGACCGGCGATTCTTCCGAGCGGGGGTTGGGAGAATTGCGGGGGACGCCAGGGGGGCGTGAAATGAGTCGCCCGGTCCTCCCACGATTCTCCCACCCGGTGTGGGGAGCGGAGAATTGCGCCCTGGGTTTTGGGGATTGGGTGGAAGTAAGGGCTTAAGTGGGTCGGTGCAGACACGATGGGCCGAATGGCCTCCTTCTGTATCGTATGTTTTATGTATCTATGTATGTAACAAGGCAGCAGCGCGGGTTCAGTTCCCATACTGGCCTCCCCGAACAGACGCCGGAATGTGGCGACTAGGGGCTTTTCACAGTAACATCATTGAAGCCTACTTGTGACAATAAGTGATTATTATATTATTGTTTATATTGTGTCTTTCACAACCTCAACACGTTCCAAAGTGCATAGGGTTAATGACAGTTTGGAGCAGTAGTCACTGTTGTGATGTACTAAATATGGCAGTCAATTCAAGTACAACTCCACCCATAAACAACAAGAAAATATATCCCCAACCCAACGTCTTTAGTAACATTGTTTGAAGGATCAATATTGGCCAAGGCATCAAAGAGAGCGCCCCTGCTCCTCTTCGAAATGGCGTTATAGCATCATTTTGCATCTTGGAGCTTTGATGTCTCACGCAAAAGATGGCACTTCCAACGGTGTAGCAATTCCTCAGTGTGGCAATTAGGTTTTACCCTAGATTATGTACTTAAACCACAGGAATGGGACTTAAACTCTCAAACCTCTGACTTAGAGGTGGAATTGTTACCCACTGAGCCACCGTAGCTGGGTTTTTAAAGTTATTTAAATTTCACCTCCACCCATAAGCTCATTTTGGTAAGTGGTGTGTAGCTAAGTCACAGTACGTCATTTTCCAGTCCCTCCCCTGGCGGGAAATATCACAGCGGGACAGAAAATCTGGAGTGGCAGTCAAAAGTCCATTAACTTTGGGTGGGAATTTCTGATCTAGTTTGCACAAGATTGAAAAATCACGGCCACACGGATCTTCAATTCTAATTGAAAAAGCTGATGGGAGAGATAGAAGAAAACTTGCATTTTTACAGCACCTTTCACAACCATTGGATGTTTTAAAGAACTTTTCAACCAGTGCAGTACTTTTGAAAACAAGAGTTGGCCACAGGATGCTTGCACTGCGGTAGAGAAAAAAAAATCAGCCATTCTAGAATGCTAGATAGTGACGCTGCTCTAACTAAACACTGGAATAAGTGTATTTTGTTTGCCCTATTATGTATTTTCTTTTCATGTACGGAATAGAACATAGAACAGTACAGCACAGAACAGGCCCTTCGGCCCTCGATGTTGTGCCGAACAATGATCACCCCACTTAAACCCACGTATCCACCCTATACCCATAACCCAACAATCCCCCCATTAACCTTACACTACGGGCAATTTAGCATGGCCAATCCACCTAACCCGCACATCTTTGGACTGTGGGAGGAAACCGGAGCACCCGGAGGAAACCCACGCACACACGGGGAGGACGTGCAGACTCCACACAGACAGTGACCCAAGCCGGGAATCGAACCTGGGACCCTGGAGCTGTGAAGCATTGATGCTAACCACCATGCTACCGTGAGGCCCCAAATGATCTGTCTGAGCTGCACGCAGAACAATACTTTCCACTGTACCCCGATACACATGACAATAAGCAAATCCAACCCTATCACTACCATCAGTTCGTGTCCAAGAGTGGCCTGTTCATCTTGAAATTGTATCCCGTTTGAATCCAATACTTAAGAGATTGGGGTGAAAATTACACACAGGAATATTGAATTACATTAACATCCATTTTACAGTGGTTAGCTGAGCCACTGAAAAGAAAGTTTGCTCAGTTAATTGGTTCAGCTCATGTCTTAGTGTATCCACCCGTGGATATTTGAGGAATGTAGCAGGAATAATTGGAAATGGATTGAAGCTGTTAAAACTCACCACATAAAAACAGTTGAATTCAGAGCTAAAATTATGAAGGTCTAATTTGATGGCTGATTAATGCAAAATTTAGAAGGGCTGTTCTAAAGAAAGCAACATAAATTAAAAAAAATACAAGGTATTTATAAAGAGTTACAGACTCTCAGCGGTTGTGGCAAGGCCTAAACAACATAACGGGCTACAAAGCGAAGCCGAGCAGCATCTCCAGCAGCAGCGCACCCCTCCCCGATGAACTCAATGCATTCTGTGCTCGGTTCGAGCAGGAAACCAGCGATCCGCTGTCGAATGGCCCAGCAGCCTATAACACACCCGTACCCACCATCACAGCTTCCAAAGACAGATCGGCTTTCCTGAAAGTGAACCCTCGGAAGGCGACGGGTCCGGACGGGATCCCTGGTCATGTACTAAGAGCCTGCGCGGGTCAGCTGGCAGATGTATTCGCGGACATCTTTAACCTATCCCTACTCCACTCCACTTGCTTCAAGAAGACCACCACCTTACCGGTGCCAAAGAAAAAAACAGGCAACGTATCTCAATGACTTCGTCCGGTGGCCCTGACTTCAGTTTGAAAAAAAAAATGAAAATCGCTTATTGTCACGAGTAGACTTCAAATGAAGTTACTGTGAAAAGCCCCTAGTCGCCACATTCCGGCGCCTGTTCGGGGAGGCTGTTACGGGAATCGAACCGTGCTGCTGGCCTGCTTGGTCTGCTTTCAAAGCCAGCGATTTAGCCCTGTGCTAAACAGCCCCTGTATTTGAGGGGTTGGTCATGAAGCGCATCACCTCCATACTCCCAGAATGCCTTGATCCACTGCAATTTGCATACCGCCGCAACCAGTCCACAGCAGACGCCATCTCTCTGGCCTTACACTCATCCCTATGGCATCTCTACAACAAGGACTCCTACATCAGACTCCTATTTATTGACTACAGCTCCGCCGTCAACACCATAATCCCAGCTCCAAAACCTAGGGCTTGGCTCCCTACTCTACAACTGGATCCTCTACTTTCTAACTCGCAGACCACAATCAGTAAGAATAAACAACAACACCTCTTCCACAATAGTCCTCAATACTGAGGCCCCGCAAGACTTTGTACTTAGCCCCCTACTATACTCCCTGTACACACACCACTGCCCAACCCAACACAGCAAGAAACAACTGCCCAGCCCAACACCGCAAGAAACTGGAGAGTTGTGAACACAGCCCAGTCCATCACATGAACCTGCCTCCCATCCAGTGACTCCATCTACACCTCCCGCTACCTGGGGGCAGTGGGCAGCATAATCAAAGACCCCTCCCACCCGGCTTACTCGCTCTTCCAACTTCTTCCATCGGGCAGGAGATACAAAAGTTTGAGAACACGCACGACCAGTCTCAAAAACAGCTTCTTCCCCACTGTTACCTTAAACGACCCTCTTATGGACTGACCTCATTAACACTACAACCTGTATGCTTCACCCAAAGCCGGTGTTATGTAGTTACATTGTGTTGCCCTTTTATGTATTTTCTTTTAGTTTCTTTTCTTTTCATGTACTTAATAATCTGTTGAGCTGCTCGCAGAAAAATACTTTCACTGTAGCTTGGTACATGTGACAGTAAACAAAATCCAAGAGGAAATGGGATATACAAAGAGCCATGTGGATGTGACATATGTTATTGAATATGAGCAATTTATCACAGTTTCAGTAGTGTGGAAAGATTAAAGAAGCTGAGATTGTTCAAATTCACGCCACTAAAAAATTACTGAATTTAACATTTTTACTACCCCTCCCCTTCTTTGATTCCCCCCCTCCTGCCAACTAGCCATCGCCCTTTTTAGGCCAGCCTCTAGCTCACGCCCTCCGCCTCAGCCTCCTCGAGCCCCCTCTTGTGCATTCACCGTTCCCAACCTCCCATTTGTCCCCTAGTAACAGTTCCTCCCCGTCAGCAAAGCAGCTCCCCCCCCCCCAGCAACAGCTCTATAAACCCAACCCCCCCAAGTCAATGTCCAGCTTAACACCTGCTTGCCCCCCACTGTGCTTCTGTGAGTCAGCTGACCCATGCTGTATTTTATGATTCCAAGGCCTCAAACCATAGGACACCTTTTCTGCGTCCAGGGAGACTATCACGTCTGCTCTTCTCTCCCGGATGGGGCCATTATCACATTCAGCAGCCATCTGATGTTTGCAGGCAGCTCTCTGCCCTTGACAAAGCCCACCTGGTCCTCTGTGACCATCTGTGGTGCACACGGGCAGCACGGTAGCATAGTGGTTAGAATAATTGCTTCACAGCTCCAGGGTCCCAGGTTCGATTCCCCGCTGGATCTGTCTGTGTGGAGTCTGCAGGTTCTCCCCGTGTGTGTGTGTGGGTTCCCTCCGGGTGCTTCCTCCCACAGTCCAAAGATGTGTAGGTTAGGTGGATTGGCCATCCAAAAAATGTGCAGGTTATGTGGATTGGCCATGCTAAATTGCCCTTGTGTTGGGTGGGGTTACTATGTTATGGGGATAGGGTGGAGGTGTGGGCTTGGGTAGGGTGCTCTTTCCAAGAGCTGGTGCAGACTCAATGGGCCGAATGGCCTCCTGCACTGTAAATTCTATGACAAACTCTTCCAGGAGCTTCACGATTTCCTTCAAGCCATTCTGTGTGTCCAAGCTCAGAGGAGCAGTTCATCTGCATAGAGCGCAACTCTGTGCTCCCTGCCTCCTCTTTGGATACCCTTCCAGCCTCTTGCGTCTCGCAAGGCGATCGGCAGATGTTCAATTGCCAGGACGAACAGGAACGGGGACAGTGGGCATCCTGCTTTCTGCCTCTGTGCAACTGGAAGTATTCAGCTGGTGGAGTTGGCCTGAACGCTCGCCTTAGGTGCGTTGTACAGGAGTTTCACTCACGAGGTGAATCCCGTCCCTAGCCCAAACAGCTTCAGTACCACTGAGGTACTTCTATTCGACTCTGTCAAAGGCCTTTTCTGCATCCAGAGAGACGATCATCTCTGGTGTTCTCTCCCTGGAAGGGGTGATTATCACATTCAGCAGCCGTCTGGTGTTCGCAGTTAGCTCTCTGCCCTTGACAAAGTCGGCCTAGTCCTCTGCGAGCATCTCTGGTCCACAGTCCTCCAGTCTCTTGGTATATTTGCATCTACATTAGGCAATGAAGTAGGCCTATACGATCTGCACTCTGTCGGGTCCTTGACTTTTTTGGGTATCAGCGATATGATGGGCTATGGTAGCATAGGAGGCAGAGTGTCCCTTGCTAGTGAGTCTGAGAACATCTCCCGTAGGTACGGGCCAGAGCTGGTCAGAAGTTTTTACAGAAGTCAGCTCCCTCTGCCTATTGTCCCCCACGACTGGCATGTCCAGTTCATGGAGGAATTGTTTTATCCACGAGTCCCCGTCGGGGGCTCAGAGGGGTACAGTCCCCGGTAAAAGGCCTCAAATGCTTGGTTGACCTTTTTTGGTTCCGCTTACCAGTCTGCTTCTGCTGTCCTTAACGTGGGCTATCTCACTCGTGGCTGTCTGCTTTCTCAGCTGGTGAGCCAACAGGCAGCGAGCTTTCTCTTAGTGTTCATAAAAGGTCCCGTGTCTGGCGGAGTTGGTGCCTTCCTGGTGGATAGCAGGTTAAAGTCCGTTTGTAGCTTTTTTCCTCTCCGTCTGAAGCTCTACAGTCAGAGCACCTTCTGTCGACCTCCAGGGTGGAGTGGATCAGTTGCTGCCTAGCCACCCTCTCTTCCAGTCTCTGAGCCTTGTCAGCTATTATCTCTCCCCTAATCACCAACTTCAGTGCCTTCCAGAATGTAGAAGATGAGACTTCCTCATTCTGGTTGTTAGTAATGTACTCGCCTATGGCCTATGATGTTCTCTGGCAGAAGAGCAGCACGGTAGCATTGTGGTTACCACAATTGCTTCACAGCTCCAGGGTCCCATGTTCGATTCTCGGCTTGGGTCACTGTCTGTGCGGAGTCTGCACATTCTCCCTGTGTGTGCGTGGGTTTCCTCCGGGTGCTCCGGTTTCCTCCCACAGTCCAAAGATGTGCAGGTTAGGTGGTTTGGCCATGATAAATTGCCCTTAGTGTCCAAAAGTGCCCTTAGTGTTGGGTGGGGTACTGGGTTAGGGGGATAGGGTGGAGGTGTTGACCATTGGCTGTTTACCCTCCAACTCCAGAATCTCCCCAAGGCATCCCTGACTCTAGAACCAGGGAGGCAACATACCATTCTGGAGTCTTGTTTTGCGGCCACAGAAACTCCAATCTGTTCCCCTTACAATTGAATTCCCTATAACTATCGCATTTCACACTTTTACTCCTCCCTTGTGCAGCCAAGCCCAACCTTGGTGCAACTAAATTGGCTGTCACTTCCTCACCTGAGGGACCATTCTCCTCAATAGTATCCAAAGTGGGATATCTGTTTTTCAGGGAAATGTCCACAGAGAATTCCTGCACTGCCTGTCTAGTCCTCTTGCTCTGCCTGATGGTCACTCGTTTGCTTTCTGTCTGTGGAGTCTTAGCCTGCAGTGTAACCACCATTCTATATGTGCTACCCATGATACTCTCTGCCTCACAAATGCTCCACATTATCCTCGGCTGTTGCTTCAGCTCTGAAACCCGGGCTTCCAGGAGCCTCAGCTGGAGACACTTCCTGATAATATGCTGGCCTTGGCATCCCACGTAGAGCAAGAAGAACAAACCATAACTTTGCGCTCTCCTGCCCTTCGGATCCAACTTTTAAAGGACTCTTAAAATCAAATACTATCAACTACTTGAGGACCCTTCATCCATTGATCTTGTTAATACAGAATATAGCCCATACAAACCATAAAATAAAGACTTTAAAAACTTTAAGTGTTAATAGTAGTATGAATATTCAACATCTGTACCCACCCAGCAAGCAGCTTCCACTTATCCCATGTGAGTCACCTCAGGAGCTCTACCTATGGATTGAGCAAATGTACGCTGGGCTGCTCTGCTCAGCTCAGCTGCTCATCACAACATTCACACTCTCTCTGACCTTCAGTGCTCTGTGCTGTAAGAGCTACTCAAAGTCCCTCTTTCCCCTAATGCACCATATACCCTAAGACCTTGCTTTCATTTTAAAGAGCAGAAGTGCTCACCATTCGGAGAAAGACGGGACTGATTAACTCCCTCTTTCACAAAACTCCAGTTGCATTTTTAGTGCAATGAGGCAGCACTGAAGGAGCCCTCCTTTTATGACCCCTTAATCAAGGTTTCTGAAACTGGATTGAACTAGTTATCTAATTAACTAGTTTCAGCTGAGCGCCTGTAAATTTCCTCGAAGTTTATTCCTTTTATTCCTTTTCACCAAACTCCAGTTGCACTCAGAGCAACAAAGCAGCACTCCGTTATCGCTAATATTGACCTACTGTGCTCTTACCTTAGCTCATCCCTGCCGTTGCTACCTCTGAACTAGACTATTCCAATAATTACTGGAGGTGTCTTCCACTTTCTTCCCTCTATACTTCAGGTTATCCAAAACCTGCTGCTTGTGTCCTTTCATGGGTCATGTTTTGCTTAAGCCAGTCACCCTGTGCTTGCTGGCATACATTAACTCTTGGTTTTAAAATTCCCATCCTTGTTTTCAGATCCATGATCTCACCCTTCCCTATCTCTATAAAGTCCTACAGATCTGCATATAGATTGGGTGAGTCAAATTAGTCATGGTACAATAGAGGAGGAATTTCTGGGGTGTTTACTGGATGGTTTTCTGGAACAATGTGTTGAGCAACAAGGGAACAGGCCACGTTGGACTGGGTGTTGTGCAATTCGAAAGGATCAGTTGGCAATCTAGTGTGGGACAACCCTTGGGGATGAGTGACCATAATATGATAGAATTCTTTACCAAGGTGGATAGTGAGGTAATTGTGTCTGAGACCAGGGTCCTGAGCCTCAATAAAGGTCACTATGTGATGGTATGAGCTGGGTATGGCAAACTGGGAAACATTACTAAAAGGAAGGACAGTAGTTAGGCAATGGCAGGCATCTAAGGAACGAATAGGTGAACACC
Source organism: Scyliorhinus canicula (assembly GCF_902713615.1). Taxonomy (NCBI): domain Eukaryota; kingdom Metazoa; phylum Chordata; class Chondrichthyes; order Carcharhiniformes; family Scyliorhinidae; genus Scyliorhinus; species Scyliorhinus canicula. The sequence goes on from NC_052147.1 coordinate 86,251,348, forward strand.
AAAAGTTGTTTATTCCTATTTGGTGCACCAATAGAAAGGGAATTGTGGCCAAACCATATCTTAAAAGGGAAATTAGAGATGACATTAGACTCAAAGAAGAGGCATACTAATTAGCAAGAAAAGGGAATAGACCTGAGGATTGGGAACAGTTCAAAATCAGCAAAGAGAGATTGATTAAGATGAAGAAAATACAAGGTGAAAGTAAGTTAGTGGGGAACATAAAAACTGACTGTAAATGTTTTTATAGGTATGTAAAGAGAAAAAGATTGATTAAAAACTAATCTAGACCCGTTACAGTCAAAAAGGGGAATTCATAACAGGGAACAAAGAAATGGCTGAGGAACTAAATTCATACTTTGCTTGTGTCTTCACAAAGGAAGACATGAATAATGTACCTGAAGTTCTGAGAAGCACAAGTTTTAGTGAGGAGCTGAAGGAAATTAGTATTAGTAAAGAAATTATTTTGGAGAAATTAATGGTATTGACGGCAGACAAACCTCCAGGGTCTGATAATCTTCATCCCAGCGTACTTAAGGAAGTAGCCCTTGAAATAGTAGATCCACTGGCGTTCATTTTCCAAAGTTCTTTGGACTCTGGAATGGTTCCTAAAGATTTGAGGGTAGCTAATACAACCCCACTATTCAAAAAGGGCTGTAGAGAGAAACAGGGAACTATAAACTAGTGAGCTTAATGTTGGTATTAGGGAAGCTGATTATCAAGGATTTCATAGCACAGCATTTGGAAAGCAGTGGTGTAAGCAGGCAAAGTTAGCATGGATTTAAGAAATGGAAAACCATGCTTGACCAATCTAGTAGAATTCTTTTGAAGATGTAACTAGTAGAGTTGACCAGGGAGAACCGGTGGATGTGGTTTACTTAGACTGTCAGAAGGTTTTAAACAAAATCTCGGCAAGCAAATTGCTATAAAAAAAATATAGCAGACTACCATGTTAAGTTAAAGCGCATTTGAATACGGGTAGGGTCTTGAGATGGATAGAAAGCTGGTTAGTAAACAGGAAGCAAAAGGTTGGAATAAAAGGGTCTTTTCCTGATTGGCAGGCAGTGGATAGTGGGGTACCGCAGGGATCTGTGCTAGGAACCTAACTGTTCACATTATGTATTAATGATTTGGACAGGGGAACTAAATGTTTTATCTCCAAGTTTGCATATGATACAAAGTTGGATGGGAGGGTGAGCTGTGAGGAGGATGTAGAGATGCTTCAGTGGGACTTAAGCTGAGTGAGTGGGCATTTTCATGCCAGATGCAGTATGACGTGGATAAATATGAGGTTATCCGCTTCGGTAGCAAAAATAGGAAGGCAGCTTAGTATTTGAACAGGTGTAAATTGAGAGAGGTGGATACTCAGAGACCTTAGTGTCCTTGTGCATCAGTCGCTGAAAGTACGGGTGCAGGTACAGTAGGCAGTAAAGAAAGCAAATGGTATGTTGGCCTTAATAACGAGAGGATTTGAGTTCAGGAATAGAGTTCAGCAATTGTATAGGGCATTGGTGAAATCACATCTGAGTATTGTATGCAGTTTTTGGTTCCTTATCTGAGGAAGGATATTCTTACTATGGAGGGAGTGCAGCGAAGGTTTACCAGGCTGATTCCTGGGATGGAGACTAATTTGGTTAGGATTATACTCATTGGAGTTTAGAAGAGTGAGGGGATCGCATAAAAACTTCTAACAGGACTAGACAGGATAGATTCAGAAATAAGGCCAGAACTAGGGGTCATAATTTGAGGATAAGGGATAAACCTTTTAGGACTGAGGTGAGGAGAAATTTCTTCACCCAGAGAGTGGTGAATCTGTGTAATTCACTACCATAGAAAGTAGTTGAGGCCAAAATGTTCTGAAGGAATTTCTCGGGGCTAAGGGATATGGGGGGGAAGGCGGGATCAGATCAGGGTATTGAACCTGATGATCAGCCATGATCATAATGAATGGCAGAGCAGCTCAAAGGGCCAAATGGCCCCCTCCTATTTTTGATGTATATTTCTAACCTTCCAATTCTTTTTATTCCCAGATAAAATTTGGCATGTTATATTCTGCAGCTTAATACCACACACAGCAAAGGACATGTATTGCTGGAAAATGTTCTTTGCAAAACAAGTGTTTCAATTCAAACTTCCCCACTTTATTATTATGCTTACTGCATGTAACAATCAATTCATTTTGCTGATAGTTTTATTTTCCTGGTTTGTTTTCTTGTGCGTGTGTCATAAATGATATCAGGCGGTGTGTGAACTGAGGATGTACATTCTGTCTATTGCACCAATCTTGACATGGTCTTAGCACTCATGTGAGTCTGTTGATCATCGGTCAAACCTCACTCCAGTGTTTTTTTAAATTATTTTACGCGATGTGAGCATCATTGGTTTTGCAAGGATTTGTATTGCCCTTGAGAAGGTGCTGGTGGGCTGCCACCTTGAACCAGTGCAATTTATGTGGTGGAGGTACACCTACAGTACTGTTGGAGAGGGAGTTCCAGGATTTTGACCCAGCAACAATAAAGGAACAGTGATAGAGTTCCAAATCAGGGTGGTGTGTGGCTTGGAGGGGAACTTGCATGTGCGTTCCAATGTATCTGCTGTCCTTGTCCCCTTCTAAGTGGTAGAGGTCGTGGGTTTGGGAGGCGCCTTGGTGAGCTGCTGCACTGCATCTTGAAGATGGTACATAGAACTGCCACTGTGTGGTGGAGGGAGAAGATCTCTGAGGTGGTGAATGGAGTGCCAATCAAGCGGGTTGCTTTGTCCCAGATTGTGCTGAGTTTCTTGAGTGTTGGTGGAGCTACAGTCTTCCAGGCAAGTGAAGAGTATTCCATCACACTCCTGATTTGTACCTTGTAGACTGTGGACAATCTTTGGGGGTTAGGAGGCGAGCCACACTCTGCAGGATTTCTAGCCTCTGACCTCGAGGAGTCTCAGTATTTATTTATCTGGTCCAATTCAATTTCTGATAATAGCGATCCCCAGATGTTGATAGTGGGGGTTTCAGCAATTAGACTGCCATTGAATGTGAAGGAGAGATGGTTGGATTTTTTTCTTGTTGGAGATGGTCATTACCCGACACCTAAGTGGTAAGTCATATTCACACCACATTTCAGCCCAAGCTTGAATGTTGTTTTGCTGCATATGGGCTTGGATTGAAGAGTTGCGAATGGTGCTGAACATTGTGTAATTATGAACGAAAATTCCTACTTCTGGGGCGGGATTCACCCTTACCCGCGGGGCGGGGGGTCCCGGCGGGAATCCTCCGCACCTTCTGGGGCTAGGCCTGCCCCAGAGTGGTTGGCGCCCTGCCGGCCGGCGGGAAAGGGCCTCCGCCGTTTGGCGCGAGTCGGCGCATGCGTGGGTGGGCCAGCGCATGCTGGCATCATCCCCGTGCATGCGCAGAGGGATTCACTTCCGCACTGGGAATGGCGGAGGACCGTGGCCTCCGGTGCGGAAGGATAGAGTGCCCCCATGGCACACGCCCGCCCGCGGATCGGTGGGCCCCGATCGCGGGCCAGGCCACCGTGGGGGCATCTCCTGGGGCCAGATCTCCCCCCCCCCCCCCAGAACCCCGGAGTCCGCCTGCGCCGCCAGGTCCCGCCGGTAAGGGACCTACTCCAATTTACGCCGGCAGGACCGGCAACAGATGGGCGGGACTTCAGGCCGGAGATTTCGGGCAGACTTGTCGCCCATTGAGTCGCGCCGGACCCCGTCATTCTTCTTTTTTTTTAAATAATTTTTATTGAAAAAATTTTTCAAAATACAAACATTTTAACCCCCCCTACATTTACATTTAAATTATAACAAAACAAAGTCAAACCCCCCTACTTAACAAAAAAGTCCCCCCCCACCCCCTACTCGCGCGTCCCCCCCCCCCCCCACCCCCGCCGGCGAACCGGCAGTCAGACCAACTTATCATTTCTGGCAGTGTCCTCGGGCAGGCCTTGCCCGTGCCACCACCGCTACCGTACTTCCTTCGTCGTTGTCCCCCCTCCCCTCCCGCCCTCCCCTCCCCTCCCGGGTTGCTGCTGTCACGGCCTCAGTTTCTATCTCTGATCTAAGAGGTCTAGGAAGGGTTGCCATCGCCTGAAAAACCCCTGCACCGACCCTCTCAGGGCGAATTTGATCCTTTCCAATTGGATGAAGTTTGCCATGTCGTTTAACCAGGTGTTAACACTCGGAGGCCTTTCGTCCCTCCACTGAATCAAGATCCTCCTCCGAGCCACCAAGGACGCAAAGGCTAGTATTCCAGCCTCCCTCGCCTCCTGTACCCCCGGTTCCACCCCAACCCCGAAGATCGCAAGTCCCCATCCTGGCTTGACCCTGGACCCCACCACTCTCGACACCGTCCCTGCCACCCCCTTCCAGAACTCCTCCAGTGCCGGACATGCCCAAAACATATGTGCGTGATTCGCAGGGCTTCCCGAACATCTAATACACCTGTCTTCACCCCCGAAAAACCGACTCATCCTTGTCCCCGTCATGTGGGCTCTATGCAGTACCTTAAATTGAATGAGACTTAGTCTCGCACATGACGACGACGAGTTGACCCTCTCCAGGGCGTCTGCCCATGTCCCGTCCTCTATCTGTTCCCCCAGCTCTAACTCCCACTTATCTTTCAGCTCCACTACTGGTACCTCCTCCACCTCCTGCATAATCTTATAGATGTCCGAGATCTTCCCCCTCCCCGACCCAGACCCCTGATAGCACCCTATCACTCACCCCCCTGTCGGGAAGCGCGGGGAACCCCTCTACCTGTCGTCTGGCAAATGCCTTCACTTGGAGGTACCTGAACGTGTTCCCCGGGGGGAGCCCAAATTTCTCCTCCAGCTCTCCCAAGCTCGCAAACCTCCCCTCTATAAACAAGTCCCTCAGTTGTCTAATACCCGCCCTCTGCCAGCTCTGGAATCCCCCTCCTGTATTTCCCGGCGCAAATCTGTGGTTCCCTCTTAGTGGTGCCCCTATCAGACCTCCCACTTCCCCCCTGTGTCGCCTCCACTGCCCCCAGATCTTGAGGGTGGCCGCCACCACCGGGCTCGTGGTATACCTCGTGGGAGGGAGCGGCCATGGTGCCGTTACCAGTGCCCCTAAGCTTATGCTGCCGCAGGACGCCCTCTCCATGCGCTTCCAGGCTGCCCCCTCCCCTTCCATCATCCACTTTCGTACCATCGATGTATTTGCCGCCCAGTAATATCCTGAAAGGTTGGGTAACGCCAGCCCTCCACTATCCCTACTCCGCTCCAAAAAGACCCTTCTAACTCTCGGGGTGCCATGTGCCCACACGTACCCCATGATACTACTCGTTACCTTCTTGAAAAAGGCCCTGGGGAGGAAGATGGGCAGACACTGGAACAAAAACAAGAACCTCGGGAGGACCGTCATTTTAACTGACTGCACCCTCCCTGCCAGCGACAGCGGCACCATGTCCCACCTCTTAAACTCCTCCTCCATCTGTTCCACCAGTCTGGAAAAGTTCAACTTGTGGAGGGTCCCCCAGTTCTTTGCCACCTGCACCCCCAAGTACCTAAAACTTTTAACTGCTCTTTTGAAGGGGAGCCTCCCAATTCCCTCCCCTTGGTCTCCCGGGTGTATTACAAAGACCTCACTTTTCCCCAGATTTAATTTATACCCCGAAAAGTCCCCGAACTCCGCTAGTATCCCCATTACCTCCGGCATTCCCCCCTCCGGGTCTGCCACATACAACAACAAATCATCCGCATAAAGCGAGACCCGATGTTCCTCCCCTCCCCTTGTCAGTCCTCTCCACCCCCCTGAACCCCTCAGTGCCATCGCCAACGGCTCAATCGCTAATGCAAAGAGTAAGGGGGATAGGGGACATCCCTGCCTAGTACCTCGATGGAGCCCAAAATATTCTGACCTCCTCCCGTTTGTTACCACACTTGCCATCGGAGCTGAATAGAGCAGTTTTACCCACTTGATAAATCCCTCCCCAAACCCAAACCTTTCCAACGTCTCCCACAAGTATTCCCACTCCACCCTGTCAAATGCCTTCTCCGCGTCCAGCGCTACCACTATCTCCGCCTCCCCTTCCACTGCTGGCATCATAATCACATTTAACAATCTCCGGACATTTGTGTTAAGTTGGCGTCCCTTCACGAACCCCGTCTGGTCTTCATGGACTACCCCTGGCACACAGTCCTCTATCCTGGTTGCCAGGACCTTTGCTAACAGCTTGGCGTCAACATTTAGGAGGGAGATGGGCCTGTAGGACCCGCACTGAACCGGGTCCTTGTCCCGCTTCAAAATCAAGGAGATCAGGGCCTGCGACATTGTTGGGGGCAGAACCCCCCCCTCGCGCGCCTCATTAAAGGCTCTCACCAGCACTGGACCCACCAAGTCCACAAATTTCCTGTAAAACTCCACCGGGAACCCATCCGGCCCCGGCGCCTTCCCCGCCTGCATCTGGCCTATCCCTTTAATTAGCTCCTGCAGCTCTATCGGCGCCCCCAACCCTTCTACCAGCTCCTCCTGTACCTTTGGGAACCCCAATTTGTCGAGAAAGTTCTTCATTCCCCCTCTCCTCTTCGGCGGTTCAGACCTATACAATTCCCTATAGAAGTCCCTAAAGACCCTATTCACCTCTTGCCCCTTCTGCACTACATCCCCACCCCTCTCTCTCACTCCCCCAATCTCTCTGGCTGCATCTCGCTTACGAAGCTGGTGTGCCAGCATCCTGCTCGCCTTTTCCCCGTACTCATACGCCGCACCCTGCGCCCTTCTCCACTGCATTTCCGCCTTCCTAGTGGTCAGTAGGTCGAACCTGGCCTGCAAGCTACGCCGCTCCCTTAATAGCCCCTCCTCTGGTGCCGCCGCATATTTCCTATCTACTTCTAGGAGCTCCCCCACCAGCATCTCCCTTTCCTGCCTCTCCTTCCTCTCTCTGTGTGCCCTTATGGAGATCAGCTCTCCTCTAATCACTGCTTTCAAGGCCTCCCAGACCGTCCCCACCTGCACCTCACCTGTGTCATTCGTACCCAGATAGTTCTCAATGCCCGTTCTCACCCTTCTGCACACCTCTTTGTCCGCCAACAGCCCTACATCCAGGCGCCACAACGGGCGTTGATCCCGCGCCTCCCCCATGTCCACGTCCACCCAATGTGGTGCATGGTCCGATATCGCAATGGCCGAGTACTCCGTGTCCTGCACTCTCGGTATCAGCCCCATGTTCAATACGAAAAAATCGATCCGAGAGTACACTCTGTGGACGTGGGAGAAAAAAGAATACTCCCTCGCCCTAGGCCTACCAAATCTCCATGGGTCTACCCCTCCCATCTGCTCCATGAACCCCCTTAACACCTCTGCCGCTGCCGGCCTCCTATTCGTCCTGGAACTCGATCTATCCAGCCCAGGGTCTAGCACCGTATTAAAGTCCCCTCCCATGATCAGGCCCCCTGCCTCCAGTCCCGGGATGAGGCCCAGCAGGCGCCTCATAAAACCCGCGTCGTCCCAGTTCGGGGCATACACATTTACCAGTACCACATTCTCTCCCTGCAACCTACCCCTCACCATCACATACCTGCCCTCCTTATCTGCCACCACCTCTGCCGCCACAAACGACACCCTCTTTCCCACCAAAATCGCCACCCCCCGGTTCTTGATATCCAAGCCTGAGTGGAACACCTGTCCCACCCACCCCCTTCTCAGGCGGACCTGATCTGCTACCCTCAAATGAGTCTCCTGCAGCATTGCTACATCAGCCTTCAGGTGTGAGAAGACCCTTGATCTTTTAACCGGCCCATTCAGCCCCCTTACGTTCCACGTGATCAATCGGATCGCTGAGCGACCCGTCCCTACTCCCTGTCGATTAGCCATGTCTTGTCCCTTGCTCGCCCCGGTCATCCCTCCTTTTCTGACCCGCTTCCCATAGCGATGGCCCCCCCCCCCCCCCCACCCCCCCGGCTCTCCCCTTCTCGTCCCTGGTCTTTCCAGCAGCAACCCGGTGTCCCCCCCCCCCCCCCCCCCCCGGCTAGGACCCCTCCTAGCCGCGATGTACCCAACATCGTACTCCCGAGAGTCAGCTGGTCTCCGCTGACCCGGCTGCTCCTGCCACATTCCGACTCCTCCCGGTTCACCCCATCTGCGCCCGTGAAAGATCCCCTTAAAACCCCAGAGAAAGACCCGCATAATCAACCCGCTCCCCCCCCGTCCCGTCTCCCCAACTTAACGATATATATACCCAATGGCAAATAAATACATAAATACTTAACTACATACTTAAATAACAAAATAATTAACTAGCTATCAACTAACAGTGTGCTCAACCATCACCCTCCATCAAACAGTATAAATAACCGCAGATAACCATAACCCGAAAAGAAAGAAAGAACAAAAAAACCCCCAAGCACCCAAAGGAAAAGGGTAAAAGGGGTAAATAACTAAGGGAAATTGGAAACGGGAAGAAACACCCCATAAGAAGCCAACGACCCACAATAGAGATTTCAACAGTTCAAATATACAGAAACACCCAACAACTCGGAACCTTCAAGATATTCAGAAAAGTCAACCGTTCGAGAAAAAACACCCCAAACAATCCACGAAACTGTTACCCAGTTCCGACCTGGCCTGAAAAAGAAAAGGGCCACTTGCTCAATCAAGAGTCCCCAGGCGGCTACGACCGCCGGTGCTCCCAGGTTTTAGTTCGTGTCCAACTTTTCCTCTTGTACAAAGGTCCAGGCCTCCTCTGGGGACTCGAAATAATGATGTTGGTCCTTGTAGGTGACCCACAAGCGCGCCGGCTGCAGCATTCCAAATTTGATCTTTTTCGCGTGTAGCACCGCCTTTGTCCGGTTGTACCGGGCCCGCCGCTTTGCCACCTCCGCACTCCAGTCCTGGTACACCCTTACCGTCGAGTTCTGCCACTTGCTGCTTTTCTCCCTTTTTGCCCACCTCAGGACTTTCTCTCGATCACTTAGCCGCTGGAACCGCACCAGCACCGCCCTCGGGGGCTCGTTTGCCCTAGGCCTCCTGGCCATGACCCGGTACGCCTCTTCCAGTTCCAGGGGCGCCGGACCGGCCCCTTCCCCCATCAGGGAGCTCAACATCTCCGCCACATATCCCGGGAGATCCGACCCCTCCAGGCCTTCTTCCAGGCCCAGGATCCTCAAATTTTTCCTCCTCATCCGAGTGTCCAGCTCCTCGAAGCGGCTCTGCCACTTCATGTGGAGTGCCTCGTGCACCTCCACCTTTGCCCCGATGACTGTGGCCTCCTCCTCCCTCGCGGTCATCTCCTGCTGCAGCTCTTTAATCGACGCCTCTTGGATCGCCTGGGCTCCCACCAACCTGGTGGCCGTCGCGTTCATGGACTCTAGGAGCTCCACTTTCATCTCCGTGAAAAAACGGAGGAGAGCGGCCTGCTGCTCCTCCGCCCATTTCTTCCATTCCTCCGGTGCGCCGCCGGCCGCCATTTTGATTTTCTTCCCCCGCTTTTTTTGGGGAGCTGCTGCCGTTTTTCTTGCCGCTCCACTCCGGGTACCGACCATAAAATCGGTCTAGTTCTCCTCAGGGGACCTTCCCCCACCGGGATTCGTCTTTACTGCACCTTTGGGGCCCTCCAGTTGGCCCGAAAACACCTTTGTCGCAGGAGCTTCCAAGTGTGCGACTTAGCTAGTCATAGCCGCACCCGGAAGTCGACCCCGTCATTCTTCGAGGCGGGCGGTCGATTCACGCTGGGTCGGTTTTGGGGGGGGGGGGGGGGGTGCAGGAGAATTAGGGGGACGGCGGGCGCGGGATTCACGCCAACTCCTGGTGATTCTCCCACCCGGGGGGGTCGGAGAATCCCGCCCCTGATCTTTTGGTGGAAGGAAGGCGATTAATGAAGCAGATGAAGATGGTTGGGCCTAGGGCACTACCCTGAGGAACTCCTGCAGTGATGCCTTGGAACTGAGATGATTGACGTCCAACAACCACAACCTTTACATACCAATAAGTTAGGTATGACTCCAACCAGTGGATAGTTTCCCCCCTGGTTCTCGTTGACTCCAGTTTTGCTAGGGATCCTTGATGCCATCTCTTGTTAAATACAACCTTGATGTCAAGGGCAGTTACTCTCACCACACCTGTTCAATTCTGACCTAATGGTGGATGGAAGATCATGATTATGCAGCTGAAGATAGTTGGGCCAAGGACACTGCTCTGAGGAATTCCTGTGACAGTGTTCTGGGATTGCAACAATTGGCCTCCACATCTTCTGTGGGTTCAAATCCTACTTCAGTACCTATCACAAAATCTAGCATTCTGAGGTACCAAGTTCAACCTGGGGCCTCTTCATTTGAAGGTCTCCTGGCACTAACATCAACAAGAGGAAGGTATGGTCTCCCATATCCCTGCCATTGTTTATTCCTCAACCAACATACTGAAGCACATTACTTGTATGTTCTACTTGACTACTACCATGTGGCTGTTTGTGAGATCTTACTGTGTGCAATATGGCTGGAGTATTTCCTTCATTGTAATAGTGACTACACTGCAAAGTTTTTTTTTAATGGGCTGTAAAGTGCTTTAGGATGCCCTGATGCCTCAAAGGTGCTATTTAAATCCAAAATGTTTCTTCCTTTGTGCCAGAATTAGTGATTATAAGGAAGCTATTGATAATTAACTCCAAGATGTAACTACAAGAAGTGGCTGGTTTAGCTCAGTGGGCTAGACAGCTGGTTTGTGATGCAGAACAAGGCCAGCAGCGCGGGTTCAATTCCCACACCGGCTGAGAATTCTGAATTCTCCCTCCGTGTACCCGAACAGGTGCCGGAATGTGGTGACTAGGGGCTTTTCACAGTATCTTCATTGCAGTGTACATCTAAGCCAACTTGTGACAATAAAAAGATGATTATTATTAACAACAAGAAATGTTGGAGGTGGGAAATATTTTGAATTGCATAGACTATGTCACAATGAAGAAACTCTAGGGCGGGTGAGAGGATAAAAATTGCAAGTGAAATTCAGTTTGTTTAGTTCAATATGTAATGAGAAATAAATGACTGTGAGCAGATGATTGCAGGAAGGAAGTTATTGAAGTACAAATTTCATATACTCATTACTCCTCTTTATCCTGTAGGCATCTGTTGGGCTGACACCAAGGATATGCAAGGTAATTGCTTTTACAAACGTAACTTGGATATTATTTATTGCACGTTTCATCACTGTTGGTTCATAGCATGTGTGTTAAAATTGTTTCTTTTCACAGGGACTCTTTTCCAGGGTTGATGACTATCAAGAAAAACCAACATCTTGTAGAATAGAAGTTAGGTGAGAATTCAATCCTTGAATTGATGACACTTAATCTCTCTCTGTCATTCACTTTTTCCATCTCCCACCCTCCTCACTGGGATCCAGCACTAGTGCTGAAAGTTTGGATGTCTTAAATGTAATCTGAAAACATAGATGGTCACAATTGTATTGTGGAGCCCTCAATGTACCATACCTTTTATAACACACAAGATCCAGCTTATTGCACAGGCGCTGCATCTGTATCAGGATCACAATTCGCTTCTTTTCTTTCTCCCAAAGTCTCATTAGGTCATTGTACGATGATTAGCATTTGGCAGAAATCGGTTTTGTGAAATGAAGTGCTTTATGAAATGATGACCTCTTTATCCAGTGTTCAGAATAGGTAAGAAACCGCTCTATCTCCAGGATTGAACGGCTCTGCCCCAGGTAAAGTGTGGTTTCTCTGCTGCTAGGGATACTGGATAAAGAACTCCCCATTCTGCTGAGATAGGTAAAGAAAAAGAAGTGCATAGAGTGACCCTTTTGAAAATAATGGCAATGATGCCAGTCCCCAAGGTGTCCATAATTTATAGGTTTAACTGTATGTTTTAACCTTTGCAAAACAAGCTCAAATACATTGGAGGAAAATGAAAAGAAAGACTGAAGTTAAATGCAAAGCCTTTAAAGCAAACACCAGGAGTATCTTTAGCAATTAAACTGAATAGCACTGGATGTTTCTTATTCTAAATATATTTTTATATATATATACTTCATGGGTTCGTACTGCAGGCAGTAATACGAGAACATATTATTTTTGACAGTGGAACAACCTCCACTTCACTTGACATATTCCAATGAGATCACCTTTCCTTGTCTTAAACTTTTAAAGAATACAGGCCCAGCCTGATAGGACAATCCCGCCATCCTTGAAATCCGTCTAGAGAATATTTGTTTCAAGCACTCTATTGCGAGTATATCCTCCCTTCGGTGGGGAGACCAAACCTGTACACAATGGTGTGGTATCACCAAGTCTCTGTAGAACTGCACTTCCTTATTCATGTACTCAAATGCTCCTGCAGTAATGTCTATCAAACTATTCCGCCTTCTTTATTGCTTGTTTGAACCTGCAAGTTAGCTTTCAGTAATTTATGAACAAGGACACCCAGGTCCCTTTGGACATCAACATTTCCCAATCTCTCTCTATGGGCAGCACGGTAGCACAGTGGTTAACACTACAGCGTCACAGCGCCAGGTTCCCAGGTTCAATTCTCTGCTTGGGTCACTGTCTGTGCGGAGTCTGCATGTTCTCCCCGTGTCTGCGTGGGTTTCCTCCAGGTGCTCCGGTTTCCTCTCACTAGTCCCAAAAGACGTGTTGTTAGGTAATTTGGACATTCTGAATTCTCCCTCTGTGTACCCGAACAGGTGCTGGAATGTGGCGACTAGGGGCTTCACACAGTAACTTCATTGCAGTGTTAATGTAATCCTACTTATTATTATTTAATTTCCCAATCTCTCACTATTTAAGAAATACTCTGTATTTCCATTTTTTTTATCGAAGTGGATAGCTTCACATTTTTCCACATTATATTCAATGCACCATGTTCTTCTCCACTCCTTAGTCTGACTAAGTCTGCTTGAAGCCTCGTTGCATGCTCCTCACAAGTCACATTCCCACCAAGTTTTGTGTCGTCCTCAAACTTGAAAATATTACCATTGGTTCCAACATCTTAATCATTGATATAGATTGTGCATAGCTGAGGCCCAAGCACTGATCCTTGTGGTACCTCACTAGTCACAGCCTTCCATCCCGAGGATTCCTACTCTCTATTTTCTGCCTGTTTACCAATTCTCAGTCCATGCCCATATTGTTGCCCCTAATCCCATGTTCTCTAATTTTGCTTACTAACGTCTTGTGTGGGGCCTTGTTGAAAGCCTTCTGAAAATCCAAATACACCAAGTCGATGACTTCTCCCTTATCTATTCTCAAAAAATCTCCCAACAGGTTTGTCAAACTTGATTTCCCTTTCATCAATCCATGTTGACTCTGCCAAATCCTACCATTATTTTCCAAGTGTCCAGTTATCACATCCTTTGTAACAGATTCTATTTTCCCTGCTTCTGATGCCAAGCTAACAGGTCTATAGTTCCTTGTTTTCTGCTTCCCTCCCCATTCTTAAATAGTGGGGTTACATTTGCAACTTCCAATCAGCAGGGAATGTAATTGTGATTATCAGGTCTACGGATTTATACTTTTCTGGACCTATTAATTTCTCCAAATCTACTTTTTTACGAAGTCTGATTTCTTTCAGGTCCTCAATCCCGCTCGTCCCTTGGTGCTCTTGTATTTTTCTAGATTTTTTTTCTGTCGTCTGTGAAGGCAGACGCACAGCAATTTTTTTTTAGTTTCGCTGCCATTTTCTTATTCCCCATTACAAATTCTCCTGCCTCTGCCTGTAGTGGAACCACATTTGTCTTTGCTAAGCTTTTCCTTCTTGCATAGCTATAGACGCTTTTCAGTCCATTTTTACGTGTCTTGCTTTCCTTTGCTGAATTATAAAATGCTCCCAATTCTTAGACTTATTCCTTATTGGCAACTTTATAAGCCTCTTCCTTTAACTTAATACAATCTCTCTGTTGTTAGCCATGGTTGGATCACTTTTCCTGCTGGGTTTTTGTGACTTAAAGAAATGTATTCTATAAACTCCCCACCTCCTTTTCCATTTTGCCTATCCTTCCTAAATGTCAAATAACCTTGAATATTCAGTTCCCAATCTTGGTCACCTTGCAGCAATTAAATCATATCTGTTAACTTTTGTTTGTGTTATCAATTTATCTACCTTTTTGCAAATACTGAATGCATTTAGATAATGTCTTTAACTCAATCCTTCATTATTTTCCCAACCTCTTACCTTATCTGTTGCTGCACACTTAAGTTTGTATGCTCAGTCCCTTCCTGCCACACTCCTTGACTACCATTTCCCTTATTGCTACATTGCTCTCTTGACTTTTAATTTATGCCATTCTCACCCACACTATTTAGTTAAAAGCCCTCTCTAATTCCTCAGTTATACAGAAAACTGATCCCAGCACGGTTTTACGACTACAGGTGACTGAGGAATCAAAACACATTTAACCTACACCAAGATAAAAGCAAATTACTGTGTATGCTGGAATCTGAAACAAAAACGGAAAATACTGCATAATCTCAGCAGCATCTGTGGAGAGAGAAAAGGGAGCTAACGTTTTGAGTCTGGATGACTCGTCAAGCTATCCAGAGATTATTGCCTGACCACTTAATAAAATAAATAGTTGTCTCGCTAGATTCTTAATTCCCTTTTACTAGTGTCTCTTAACTAATTATTATCTTATGGTAGCTAATTAAAGATTTATTTGAATTGTTTTGCTAGTTTTTGGTCTTCTATACACAGACTAACAGCAATTACTTACCAACCAATTTACGGTTTTCTTGTAAAAATATCAAAAACATAAACAGCACGGTAGCACAGTGGTTAGCAGAGTTGCTTCACAGCTCCAGGGTGCCAGGTTCAGTTCCCGGTTTGGGGCACAGTCTGTGCGGAGTCTGCACATTCTCCCTGTGACTGCGTGGGTTTCTTCCGGGTGCTCCGGTTTCCTCCCACAGTCCAAAGTTATGCAGGTTAGGTGGATTGGCCATGCTAAATTGCCCTTAGTGTCCAAAAAAGATTAGATGGGGTTACTGGGTTATGGGCGTAGGGTGGAGGTGTGGGCTTAGGTAGGGTGCTCATTCCAAGGGCCGGCGCAGACTCGATGGGCCAAATGGCCTCCTTCTGCGCTGTAGATTCTATGATAATACACCTTACGTGTATTACTAAGTCTGACTTTGTAAAAAAAACTCAATACACCAGATTAATCCCTAGTTCAGATAGGAAATGCTCACCAACCAATCACTTACCTTGATTTTTGGGGGGTACCAGTTAGAGTTTAACTCTCTCTGTTGCTGCTTTCACTGACTCTCCCACTCATTGCAGCTTTCACTGACTCTCCCACTCACTGCTGCTTTCACTGACTCTCTCACTGCTGCTTTCACTGACTCTCCCACTCACTGCTGCTGCTTTCACTGACTCTCTCACTGCTGCTTTCACTGACTCTCTCACTGCTGCTGCTGCTTTCACTGACTCTCTCACTGCTGCTTTCACTGACTCTCTCACTGCTGCTGCTGCTTTCACTGACTCTCTCACTGCTGCTTTCACTGACTCTCTCACTGCTGCTTTCACTGACTCTCACTGCTGCTTTCACTGACTCTCCCACTCACTGCTGCTGCTTTCACTGACTCTCTCACTGCTGCTTTCACTGACTCTCTCACTGCTGCTGCTGCTTTCACTGACTCTCTCACTGCTGCTTTCACTGACTCTCTCACTGCTGCTTTCACTGACTCTCTCACTGCTGCTGCTGCTTTCACTGACTCTCTCACTGCTGCTGCTGCTTTCACTGACTCTCTCACTGCTGCTGCTGCTTTCACTGACTCTCTCTCTGCTGCTGCTGCTTTCACTGACTCTCTCTCTGCTGCTGCTTTCACTGACTCTCTCACTGCTGCTGCTTTCACTGACTCTCTCTCTGCTGCTGCTGCTTTCACTGACTCTCGCTGCCGCTGCTTTCACTGACTCTCTCACTGTTGCTGCTGCTTTCACTGACTCTCTCACTGCTGCTTTCACTGACTCTCTCACTGCTGCTGCTGCTTTCACTGACTCTCTCACTGCTGCTGCTGCTTTCACTGACTCTCTCACTGCTGCTGCTGCTTTCACTGACTCTCTCACTGCTGCTGCTGCTTTCACTGACTCTCTCTCTGCTGCTGCTGCTTTCACTGACTCTCTCACTGCTGCTGCTTTCACTGACTCTCTCTCTGCTGCTGCTGCTTTCACTGACTCTCGCTGCCGCTGCTTTCACTGACTCTCTCACTGTTGCTGCTGCTTTCACTGACTCTCTCACTGCTGCTGCTGCTTTCACTGACTCTCCCACTGCTGCTTTCACTGACTCTCTCACTGCTGCTTTCACTGACTCTCTCACTGCTGCTTTCACTGACTCTCTCACTGCTGCTGCTGCTTTCACTGACTCTCTCACTGCTGCTGCTGTTTTCACTGACTCTCTCACTGCTGCTGCTGCTTTCACTGACTCTCTCACTGCTGCTTTCACTGACTCTCTCACTGCTGCTGCTGCTTTCACTGACTCTCTCACTGCTGCTGCTGCTTTCACTGACTCTCTCACTGCTGCTGCTGCTTTCACTGACTCTCTCACTGCTGCTTTCACTGACTCTCTCACTGCTGCTGCTGCTTTCACTGACTCTCTCACTGTTGCTGCTGCTTTCACTGACTCTCTCACTGTTGCTGCTGCTTTCACTGACTCTCTCACTGTTGCTGCTGCTTTCACTGACTCTCTCACTGCTGCTGCTGCTTTCACTGACTCTCTCACTGCTGCTGCTGCTTTCACTGACTCTCTCACTGTTGCTGCTGCTTTCACTGACTCTCTCACTGTTGCTGCTGCTTTCACTGACTCTCTCGCTGCTGCTGCTTTCACTGACTCTCTCTCTGCTGCTGCTTTCACTGACTCTCTCACTGCTGCTGCTTTCACTGACTCTCTCTCTGCTGCTGCTGCTTTCACTGACTCTCTCACTGCTGCTGCTGCTTTCACTGACTCTCTCACTGCTGCTGCTGCTTTCACTGACTCTCTCACTGCTGCTGCTGCTTTCACTGACTCTCTCACTGCTGCTTTCACTGACTCTCTCACTGCTGCTGCTGCTTTCACTGACTCTCTCACTGCTGCTGCTGCTTTCACTGACTCTCTCACTGCTGCTGCTGCTTTCACTGACTCTCTCACTGTTGCTTTCACTGACTCTCTCACTGCTGCTGCTTTCACTGACTCTCTCACTGCTGCTTTCACTGACTCTCTCACTGCTGCTGCTTTCACTGACTCTCTCACTGCTGCTTTCACTGACTCTCTCACTGCTGCTGCTGCTTTCACTGACTCTCTCACTGCTGCTTTCACTGACTCTCTCACTGCAGCTGCTGCTTTCACTGACTCTCTCACTGCTGCTTTCACTGACTCTCTCACTGCTGCTGCTGCTTTCACTGACTCTCTCACTGCTGCTTTCACTGACTCTCTCACTGCTGCTGCTTTCACTGACTCTCTCACTGCTGCTGCTGCTTTCACTGACTCTCTCACTGCTGCTTTCACTGACTCTCTCACTGCTGCTGCTGCTTCCACTGACTCTCTCACTGCTGCTGCTGCTTCCACTGACTCTCTCACTGTTGCTGCTGCTTTCACTGACTCTCTCACTGCTGCTTTCACTGACTCTCTCACTGCTGCTGCTTTCACTGACTCTCTCACTGTTGCTTTCACTGACTCTCTCACTGCTGCTGCTTTCACTGACTCTCTCACTGCTGCTTTCACTGACTCTCTCACTGCTGCTGCTTTCACTGACTCTCTCACTGCTGCTTTCACTGACTCTCTCACTGCTGCTGCTTTCACTGACTCTCTCACTGCTGCTGCTTTCACTGACTCTCTCACTGCTGCTTTCACTGACTCTCTCACTGCTGCTGCTGCTTTCACTGACTCTCTCACTGCTGCTTTCACTGACTCTCTCACTGCTGCTGCTGCTTTCACTGACTCTCTCACTGTTGCTGCTGCTTTCACTGACTCACTGTTGCTGCTGCTTTCACTGACTCTCTCACTGCTGCTAATGCTTTCACTGACTCTCTCACTGTTGCTGCTGCTTTCACTGACTCTCTCACTGCTGCTTTCACTGACTCTCTCGCTGCTGCTGCTGCTTTCACTGACTCTCTCACTGCTGCTGCTGCTTTCACTGACTCTCTCACTGCTGCTGCTTTCACTGACTCTCTCACTGCTGCTGCTGCTTTCACTGACTCTCTCACTGCTGCTGCTGCTTTCACTGACTCTCTCACTGCTGCTGCTGCTTTCACTGACTCTCTCACTGCTGCTGCTGCTTTCACTGACTCTCTCACTGCTGCTGCTGCTTTCACTGACTCTCTCACTGCTGCTTTCACTGACTCTCTCACTGCTGCTGCTGCTTTCACTGACTCTCTCACTGTTGCTGCTGCTTTCACTGACTCTCTCACTGTTGCTGCTGCTTTCACTGACTCTCTCACTGTTGCTGCTGCTTTCACTGACTCTCTCACTGCTGCTGCTGCTTTCACTGACTCTCTCACTGCTGCTGCTGCTTTCACTGACTCTCTCACTGTTGCTGCTGCTTTCACTGACTCTCTCACTGTTGCTGCTGCTTTCACTGACTCTCTCGCTGCTGCTGCTTTCACTGACTCTCTCTCTGCTGCTGCTTTCACTGACTCTCTCACTGCTGCTGCTTTCACTGACTCTCTCTCTGCTGCTGCTGCTTTCACTGACTCACTGCTGCTGCTGCTTTCACTGACTCTCTCACTGCTGCTGCTGCTTTCACTGACTCTCTCACTGCTGCTGCTGCTTTCACTGACTCTCTCACTGTTGCTTTCACTGACTCTCTCACTGCTGCTGCTTTCACTGACTCTCTCACTGCTGCTTTCACTGACTCTCTCACTGCTGCTGCTTTCACTGACTCTCTCACTGCTGCTTTCACTGACTCTCTCACTGCTGCTGCTGCTTTCACTGACTCTCTCACTGCTGCTTTCACTGACTCTCTCACTGCAGCTGCTGCTTTCACTGACTCTCTCACTGCTGCTTTCACTGACTCTCTCACTGCTGCTGCTGCTTTCACTGACTCTCTCACTGCTGCTTTCACTGACTCTCTCACTGCTGCTGCTTTCACTGACTCTCTCACTGCTGCTGCTGCTTTCACTGACTCTCTCACTGCTGCTTTCACTGACTCTCTCACTGCTGCTGCTGCTTTCACTGACTCTCTCACTGTTGCTGCTGCTTTCACTGACTCTCTCACTGCTGCTGCTGCTTTCACTGACTCTCTCACTGCTGCTGCTTTCACTGACTCTCTCACTGTTGCTTTCACTGACTCTCTCACTGCTGCTGCTTTCACTGACTCTCTCACTGCTGCTTTCACTGACTCTCTCACTGCTGCTGCTTTCACTGACTCTCTCACTGCTGCTTTCACTGACTCTCTCACTGCTGCTGCTTTCACTGACTCTCTCACTGCTGCTGCTTTCACTGACTCTCTCACTGCTGCTTTCACTGACTCTCTCACTGCTGCTGCTGCTTTCACTGACTCTCTCACTGCTGCTTTCACTGACTCTCTCACTGCTGCTGCTGCTTTCACTGACTCTCTCACTGTTGCTGCTGCTTTCACTGACTCTCTCACTGTTGCTGCTGCTTTCACTGACTCTCTCACTGCTGCTACTGCTTTCACTGACTCTCTCACTGTTGCTGCTGCTTTCACTGACTCTCTCACTGCTGCTTTCACTGACTCTCTCGCTGCTGCTGCTTTCACTGACTCTCTCACTGCTGCTGCTGCTTTCACTGACTCTCTCACTGCTGCTGCTTTCACTGACTCTCTCACTGCTGCTGCTGCTTTCACTGACTCTCTCACTGCTGCTTTCACTGACTCTCTCACTGCTGCTGCTTTCACTGACTCTCTCACTGCTGCTTTCACTGACTCTCTCACTGCTGCTGCTGCTTTCACTGACTCTCTCACTGCTGCTTTCACTGACTCTCTCACTGTTGCTTTCACTGACTCTCTCACTGCTGCTGCTTTCACTGACTCTCTCACTGCTGCTTTCACTGACTCTCTCACTGCTGCTGCTGCTTTCACTGACTCTCTCACTGCTGCTGCTGCTTTCACTGACTCTCTCTCTGCTGCTGCTTTCACTGACTCTCTCACTGCTGCTGCTGCTTTCACTGACTCTCTCACTGTTGCTGCTGCTTTCACTGACTCTCCCACTGCTGCTGCTTTCACTGACTCTCTCACTGTTGCTGCTGCTTTCACTGACTCTCTCACTGCTGCTGCTGCTTTCACTGACTCTCTCTCTGCTGCTGCTGCTTTCACTGACTCTCCCACTGCTGCTGCTTTCACTGACTCTCTCACTGTTGCTGCTGCTTTCACTGACTCTCTCACTGTTGCTGCTGCTTTCACTGACTCTCTCACTGCTGCTGCTGCTTTCACTGACTCTCTCACTGTTGCTGCTGCTTTCACTGACTCTCTCACTGCTGCTTTCACTGACTCTCTCACTGCTGCTGCTTTCACTGACTCTCTCACTGCTGCTTTCACTGACTCTCTCACTGCTGCTGCTTTCACTGACTCTCTCACTGCTGCTTTCACTGACTCTCTCACTGCTGCTGCTGCTTTCACTGACTCTCTCACTGTTGCTGCTGCTTTCACTGACTCTCTCACTGCTGCTGCTGCTTTCACTGACTCTCTCACTGCTGCTGCTGCTTTCACTGACTCTCTCACTGCTGCTGCTGCTTTCACTGACTCTCTCACTGTTGCTGCTGCTTTCACTGACTCTCTCACTGCTGCTTTCACTGACTCTCTCACTGCTGCTGCTTTCACTGACTCTCTCACTGCTGCTTTCACTGACTCTCTCACTGCTGCTGCTGCTTTCACTGACTCTCTCACTGTTGCTGCTGCTTTCACTGACTCTCTCACTGCTGCTGCTGCTTTCACTGACTCTCTCACTGCTGCTGCTGCTTTCACTTACTCTCTCACTGCTGCTGCTGCTTTCACTGACTCTCTCACCTGCTGCTGCTTTATTATAATAACCTAAGCAATAATAACACCGATGCAAGTATCACAAGCTGCCCCACGTCTGTGACAACAGTCATATCCCTGATTATAGACTTCAGCAATTTCCCCATCACAGATGTTATACTAACTGGTCTGTAATTCCATTGTTTCCCCCTTTCACCCTTCTTAAAAAGTGGACTGACATGTTCAATTTTCCAATCCAGAGGGACTGCTCCTGAATCTGGGGAACTCTGGAAGATTTTAGTTCGGCATTTACAATATGCTCCCCCTACTTCCTTTCACACCCTCTGAAGGAAGCCACCAGGTCCTGGGGATTTGTCACTCTTTCGTTACATTAATTTCCTGGTTAGTGATGCTAAACTTAATGTTAGTTGTATTAAGTCCCTGTCCTCTATTGACTATTAATTTTTTCGTGACTTCCCGTAGCACAGTGGTTAGCACTGTTGCTCCAGGGTCCCAGGTTCAATTCCCGGTTTGGGTCATTGTCTATGCAGAGGCTGAATGTTCTCCCTGTGACTGTGTGGGTTTCCTCCGGGTGCTCTGGTTTCCTGCCACAGTCCAAAGATATGCAGGTTTGGTGGATTGGCCCTGATTTTTTTTTTAATTGCCCATCGTGTCCAAAAAGATTAGGTGGGGTTACAGTGTTACGGGGATAGGGTGGAGGTGTGGGCTTAAGTAGGGTGCTCTTTCCAAGGGCTGGTGCAGACTCAATGGGCCGAATGGCGGCCTCCTGCACTGTAAGTTATGTGATTCTATGAAGTTAGCCTCCTTTTGAACTGTAAGTACTGAGGCAAAGTAATGGTTCAAAACGTCTGCCATTTCCCATTATCACTGACAATGGGCACAATGTAACGGAAAAGTTTCTAAGTGTCATTTGGAGCGGGTTTTGCTGGGAGTTTACCGCTGGCTCTGCTGGCAAGTTCCCCATCGTTATCTAACGACACTTAGTAATCTTTTTGGGGCTTGGGAAGTTTCTCACCAGTTTTGGCCATGCAAAAAAATCTTTTCATCACTGGAGAGCTGAACTCTTGAGATCGGGCCACAATTTTGAAAGAGTCCCCCGATCTCTAAGTGAGTTTGTGGGTCACCATGCCCCTCACCCATGCTTGAAATCATCCCCCACATACTTGGGCATTACTCATACCCCCCCCAAAAGAGGACACCCCACTACGGGGCCCCAGGGGGGCACCCCATCCCCCTTTTCGGGATTCCCACCTGTCATCCCCAAACCTCCCAGAGGCCCCTTCTTACCTGCCCTGCTCTCCCCCACCCCACTCTTCATACCCCCCCCCCCCCACCCTCTTTCATGGGCACTGTTCCTTGTGCCGTGACCCTTGGCAATAGCACCCTTGCACTACCACCCTGGCTGTGCTCCTGCCAGCTTTGAGGTGCCATCTGCGTACCTTGGCACTGCCAGGGCCACAGTGCCAAGGTGCCGGCCTGGCAGTGCCAAGGTGCCAGCGATCCAGGGGTCCACCCCACACACTCCCTGGTCAGCCAGGGGCTTCCGATGGCTTGGGAGACCCACCCCGAGTGCGATTCTGCTTGCTGACCTGTATTGAATGGCGCTCAGCTGTGGCCTCCCTGGGTTGGCCAGTAGATCCCGGCAAGCTGGTAGATACCGGGCAATTAGGTGAAAGCCTGCTTGCGCGAGCGCAGCTTGGTCCTGCCCATTGTGGGCGGTTTCCTGATCTCGACGCCTCGCGGGACTTGTGTAGATCCCATGAGGCATCGTGTCTGTCGGGAAGCCTGCAGGAAGCTTCAACCGGGATCTGCCGGCAATGTTGCGCTCCCATTGGGGCGAGGAGTGGCCGGTAGATCGCGCCCAAGTTCTCCATTTTCAGCTTTTAGTGGGCCTACATTGCTTTTCACCACCTGTTTTCCCCTTATCTAACTCTAACATTTCTTCTTATTGATTGTGATGTCCGTTGGAAGTTTCCCTTCATAATTTCTTTTAGTAGCTTTTACAGGCTGTCATGTGACCCTTAGCTGGTCTTATTTGTAAGCCTTTTCTTTTACATTTCTGTTATCCCTAATCTCTTTAGTTGTCCATGGCTGTTTTTTTTTTTGTGAAGTTGAGCCGTTTCCTCTCGGGGGCTATATATTTGCCAAACATATCCCTGATGTATCTCATTAAATGTATCTTTGAATATTCTCCAGTGATCTTCATTCGTTTGACCCATTAACAGAACTTCCCAGTTTACCGTGGACTGTCTGCCTCATCCTGTTAAAGTCAGCCTTACCCAAGTCTAAAATTCTAGTATCTGAAACGTTCTGTTCACTTTCAAATCTTCACTCAAGTCAGTCATATTGTGATCACTATTTGACAAATGTTCGCGCACAGTTAGGCTCCTAATTAAATTGTGCTCATTAATAAATCTAATATTGCCTGCCCGTTTATCGCGCCTGGAACATGTTGATGCAAGAAACTATCTCAGACACATTCCTTAAATTCATTACCTTTCTGACAGGTGCATCTCCCAATCTATGTATAAATTGAAATTCTCCATTAATGCTACACACTTGTTTAATTTGTCCCTTTATACAATCTGGCACCTCAGAACTGCTACCAGAGGGTTGATACACGACACCCGTTACAGTTATAGACCCTTTTTTGTTCCTCAGTTCTACCGTTATGGTCTCCACTGGATGCTTTCGCCTCATATGCTCCCTCATCATTGAAGTGATGGTACTTCTAATCAGTAAGGCTACTCCACCCCTTCTGTCATATTCTCTGTCCCTCCTATAAACTTTATAACCAGGTATATTTAGTTCCCAGTCCTGACCATTCTGCAGCCATGTCTCTGTAATAGCGACAACATCATAATCTTCAATTTGCATTTGCGTCTGCAGCTCATCTCGTTTATTTCTCATACTCTGTGCATTTGCATATACAAATCTTAATTGGGCTATACCCTGGATTGTCCCTCCACACTGATACTTTATTTGCTTGTTTATTGTTTTTCACTTTTAATTTAAGCAGCAGACTTCTTGTAGTTTTGCCATTAGCTGCAGTTCCTGATTATCAGGTGGAGACTGTCCCAATGGTACAGGTCTTTTCTGTCACAATACTAGTGGCAGTGCCCATGAAATGGAACCGCTCTTTCCCATACCGCTCCTTTAGCCACGTGTCTACTTCCTTAATTTTCTCATCTCTGTGCCAATTTGCACGTGGCTCAGCTAAATAATCCAGAGATTATAATCCTTGAGGACCTGGTCTTTAATTTTGCTCCTAGTTCCTGATATTCCCCAAACAGGTCTTTTTCCTAAGTCTTACCTGTATTGTTTGTCCCAACGTGGCCCACAAAACTGGATTTCCCCCCCCCCCCCACTCCAATTTCCTTTAAAACAGGTTAGAGATGTCCCTTGCCCTGGCACCGGGCAGCAAACATACCATGCGGGACTCTCGGACCTGCTTGCAAAGGATGCTCTGTCCCCCTAATTATAGAACCCCCTATCACGTCTTTTTCATTTCCCCTCTTGAATGGTCTCTTGTAACACGGTGCAGTGGTCTGCTGGCTCATCCTCCCTACAGTCCTCCTCCTCATCCACACAGGGAGCAAGTACCTAGTACCTGTTGGACAAGGTCTTCCATTGTTTAAAATTGATCTGTATGTTGATTGAAAGCGTATTTATGCATTGAGCAGGCTAGATGTTGAAACTTTGTGAGGTGATATTGGTCGGATTGGTTATCTGTAAAAATAGGGGGCAGGATTCTCCGACGCCGGGTTGGAGAATCGCTGGGGAAGGGCATGAAACACGCGATGCCGCTCCGACGCCGCTCCGCCGATTCTCCGGTCGCTGGAGAATCTGCGGCAGGTATGGTCGCTGCGGCGCCAGTTGGGGGCCGCTCAACACCCCCCCCCCCCCCCCCCCGGCGGCGATTCACCTCGGTGGGCCATCCTGATGTGGGGAAGGGGGGGGGGCAACGGTGGCCAGGCCCACGGTTGGTGCCTACCGATCGGCGGGCGGGGTAATCCTGGGGGGGGGGGGGGGGGGGGGAGAGAGGCTGGGGCTATGTTCCTCCGTTCCTCTGTGCTGGGCCACTGTAGGGCTCCACCATGTTGCCCAGGGGCCAGAGCGGAGAAGGCAACCCACGCGCATGCACAAACTCACGCCGTCCGTGTGGCCAGTATCGGCAGCTGGGAGCTGCGTGAAGCGCTTCAGTGCCGTGCTGGCCCCCTGTGCGGTCCAGGATCGCTGCTCCTAGGGACCAGATGATGCCATTGTAAAATGCTCCGGCATTTACGATGGCGTCAACACTTAGCCCCATTATCGGAGAATCCTGCCCAAGAAACCTTATATTTCTTTTAATAAATTTAGAGTACCCAATTCATTTTTTCCAATTAAGGGGCAATTTAGAATGGCCAATGCACCTACCCTGCACATCTTTGGGTTGTGGGAGTGAAACCCATGCAAACACGGGGAGAATGTGCAAACTCCACACGGACAGTGACCCAGAGCCGGGATTGAACCTGGGACCTCGGTGCCGTGAAGCAGCAGTGCTAACCACTGTGCCGCCATGCTGCCCGGAAACCTCATATTTTACATACGTTGGGTTTGTCATTATTTGGGCCTGGAACAGAAAACATCCAACATGACATGGGCGATGTAAAATCAAAAGTTATGAATTCAGGAGACTCTTTTCCCTCTTTCCCCCCCCCAATGAACAGTTCCTCAAATAAAGTAATGAACAGCCTCCACAGCACTTGAAGCCCTCTTCTGACCCCCTTCGAGCGAACTTAATCTTCTCCAGCCAGAGAAAGTCATACAAGTCCCTCAGCCAATCTGCCACCCCGGTGGCATATCTGACCTCCAGTTCAAAAGGATTCTTAGTTGGGCAATCAGAGAGGCGAAGGCCACTACATTGGCCCCCTTCCCCTTCAGCAGCCTCGGCTCCTCCAAGACCCCAAAGGTTGTCACCATCGGGTCCAGCTTAACCTTGGCCCCCGCTCTCCTGGATAATGTCCCGAACACCGCCTCCCAAAAACCCTCCAACGTCTCGCAGCCCCAAAACATGTGAGCATGATTCATCGGCCCCCCTCCGCAATTCTCATACCCATCTGCTACCCCTGGAAGGACTCGTTCGTCCTAGCCCAAATCATGTGTACCCTGTGTATACTTTGAACTGAATTAAGGTAATCTTGCACAGGAGGAGGTTGAGTTCACTCGCCTAATGCCGCCCCCACTGCCTAAACCCACACAGTGGCGTCAACATCGACATTTTATCCAACTTAAAATGCCTCCTCAACTGGTTCCATGTCCTAATAGTCCACCACCGGACTCCCTGTATACTTACCCGGGGGCTAAATACCCCTTTTCCACCACCAATGCCTCGCCTTCTCCACATTCGCAGCCCAGTGACAATACATCAGGTTCGGGAGTGCTAACCCCCACTTTCTGCCTCTGCCTTTGTAGAAGAGCCCTCTTCACTCTTGGTACCTTCCCTGCCCATATGAACTCCAAAATTAGTGCCACCAACCTCCAGAAAAAAACCTTTGGGAGAACGATCGGTTGGGGGGGGGGGGGGGGCGGCCGCAGGTAGGTACGAAAGACAACCAGAGACTTGGCGACACATTCATCTTTACCACCTGCACCTTCCCTGCCAACATCAAGTGCAAAGTGTCCCACCACTTGAAATCTCCCTTCACCTCATCCACTAAACCTGTCATTCGTATGCACACTAGCCACAGGGGATGCATACAAAAGTCGAACCACAAACTTCAGCCCAAACCCAAACCGACCCAGAATTTCAAACACTCTACCCGATCAAAAGCCTTCTCTGGATCCATGGATACAATAACCTCAGGGCCCGGTTCCTTTCTCGCTCTCGCTCTCGCTCTCGCTCTCGCTCTCGCTCTCGCTCTCGCTCTCGCTCTCGCTCTCGCTCTCGCTCTCTCTCTCGCTTCCCCCACACCCACGACAGAGTCACAGTTATATTCAGCAGCCTCCTAATGTTACTTGTAAGCTGCCTTCACAAAGCTCATCGATCCTCAGGGAGGCCACCTCTGGCACACAGCCCTCTAACCTACACGCCGATACTTTCATGTTTGTGATTAACAAAGAAATGGGCCTGCAGGACCAACATCCAGTGGGTCCTTTTTGGGATCAACAAGATCGACGCTCATGATAACATTGCTGGCAACTCAACCACATGGAATAGTTAGGCAAATTACATCACTGCATTTGAGAGGGATCCTGAAAAATACACGAGGGAGTAAAGGATGGAAAGATTTGCCGATAGGATTGTATGGAACGGGGTTGGGTAGAGCATAAACAGCATGGATTAGTTGGACAAAATGGCCTTTTTTTGTCATATAAATGCAGTGTAATTCTATATAAAAGCAAAACCTTTTTGCACTCAACAGACCAGGTGGAAGAAGAAGCCAGCCCTACAAATTAACCAATCTTTCTCGGAGTTGCTGATTGACATGCCGGGCATTACCAACAATTTCTAATATTACTTAGATTTCCACTGTTAATGTCCCTAAGTTACATTGCTGTTTATTAACAATTCACAAATACGAGCCTCTTCTTTTGGCAGCTTTCTGGAAATTTATAACGAGCGTGTCCGAGATCTTCTGAAGCGTTGTGATGGAAACAAGCCCTACACACTTCGTGTGCGTGAACACCCTGATAAGGGCCCTTATGTGCAAGGTAATCTCATGTTTATTTTATCAATCTATGTCTTCTCTGACACTGATCGCTTTCATCGCAATTTGTGCATAATTCTGCCGATTTCACTTACTTCATCGAACCTTCATAAACCTTTCGGCCCAGTTTGCATTTTCGTAGAATTATAAAACGATTACACCAGAAAAGGAGGCCAATCTTTCCACCAATAGAAACAGTTTCTCCTGATCTACTCTGTCCAGATCTCTCATGATTTTGAACACCTCTATCAAATCTCTTCTCAACCTTTTTTTCTCCCAGAACAACAGCCCATGATTCTCTAGTCCAGCGAGTAACTCATCCCTGAAACCATTTTCGTGAATCCTTCCTCCACCATTTCTAATGCTTTCAAATCCTTCATGGAGCATGGTCCCAGAATGAGACACAATACTCCAGCTGTGGCAAACCATTGTTTTATGCACGTTTACCATTGCTTTCTTGTTTTTTTGTACTCTGTGCCCCTATTTACTGCGTTTGAAATTGTGTGCTTTGTTTTCAGTTGTCTTTCCTCATTCTTCCCAGCAAAATGAATCATTTCACCCTCTGCATTAAATTTCATCCATTCATGTCACCAACTTGCCAATGTCCTTTTGAGGTTTAGTGCTATTCTCCTCCCAGTCCACAATGCTTTCAAAATTTGTTAACATTTTCAAATTTTGAATTTATACCCTGCACATCCAAGTCTGGGTTATTAATATATTGGAAGGAAGATGAGGGATCCTGACAATGACCTCTAGAGAAAGTCATTAGAAATTTTGTCTGAAAGATAACTATTTACTGAGTATTTACTACTACTCAGTTTCCTGTTGACCAATTTTGTAGTCATTTTTGAATTATCCGTTCGCAGGATGTGAGTATCGCTGGCAAAGCCTGCATTTGTTGCTCATCCCTAATTTCCCTTGAGACCGTAGTGATGAACCACTTCTTGAGCAGCTGCAGTCCATCTGGTGTAGATACATCTGTGGTGCTATTAGGCAGGAGTTCCAGCATTTTGACCAGACTCCAGTGATATTACAGTGATTATAATTCCAAGGCAGGGTAATGTGTGGCTTGGAGGGGCAATTCTAGGTGGCGCTGCTCCCATGTGTCTGCTGTCATTGTTCTTTTAGGTGGTATAGACCATGGGTTTGGAAGATGCTGTTAAAGGAGCCTTGGAGAATTGCTGCATTGAATCTTATAGATGTAAACACAGTGCAGCCACTGTGCCATGGTGGTGGAGGGAGACAATGTTTAAGGTGCTGGATGGGGTGCTGATTAAGTGGCCGGATTTGTCCCGGATAGTGTTGAGCTTCTTGAGAATTAATGGAGCAGCACTCATACAGGCAAGAGGAGAGTATTCCATCATACTCCTGACTTGTACCTCATATAGATGGTGGACGGACTTTGGAGGGGTCAGAAAATGAGATACTCTGCAAAATTCCCAGCTCTGAACTGCTGTTTGTAGCCAGAGTATTTATATAGAACATAGAACTGTACAACACAGTACAGACCCTTCGGCCCACGATGTTGTGCCAAACTAGTCTGAAACTAAGATCAAATCAACCTGCTCCCAATCATTCTAGTGCACTCCATATGCCTATCCAATAACCGCTTGAAAGTTCCTAAAGTGTCCGACTCCACTACCATAGCTGGGAGTGCGTTCCACTCTCCAACCACTCTGAGTAAAGAACCTACCTCTGACATCTCTCCTATATATTCCACCATGAACCTTATAGTTGTGCCCCCTTGTAACAGCTACATCCACCCGAGGAAAAAGTCGCTGAACGTCCCCGCTATCTATCCCTCTCATCATCTTATACACTGACTGGTCCAGTTAGGTTTTTGGTAAATGGAAATGGCTGGGATGTTGATAGTGGGGGATTTGGTGAAGGGCAATCACGCTCACCTTGCCTATCAACTTTGCTCTTTTGTGCATATTGGGCAAAGACTGTAATGAGGTCGGGAGACAATGAGCCTGGTGGAACCCAAAACGATCAGTCAGCAGACTGTTATTGTGTGATAGCGCTATGAATAGCACTCCATCACTTTGCTGATAACATGAGTAGTCTGATGGGGTGGAAATGGGCCAATTGTTTTTTGTGGACAGGACATAGCTGGACAATATTTCACATTGCCAGAAAAGATGCCATTGCTGCAGCTGTACTGGAACAGATTGGCTAGGGTGTAATAGTTCTGGAGCACAATCTTTAGTACCACTGCCGTGGCTGTATCTGCTAACTTCAACCATTTATTGATTTGTTAATTGTCCACCACCACTCATGACTGCTTGCGACAGAGCTTTTGATCTGATCTGTTGGTTGTGGGATCATTTAGCTCTACCTATTGCATGCTCATTCAACTCTTTGGCATACAGGTAGCCCTGTGTTGGAGCTTCACCAGATGTGCACTTCATTTTTAGATATGCCTGGTGCTACTTGTGGCATGCTCTCCTGCACTCCTCATTGTAGTCGTACTGAGGGGTGCTGGGACCAATCAATCCCCAATGCTGGGAAGAGACGTATGGCCATTTACCCAGAGGGTGCAGTACAGACTAAAATGCTCATAAAAGGGTATTAAGAGAGAGTACATACCTTTATACAGGGTGCACCTAGGTACAAACTTATTTCATGACAGGTGACCATGGAAGTCGTCCATGTTTTACCTGTGGATGGGGTTGATCTGCTCCTTGGCAATGACCTGGCAGGATCAAAAATGGGAGCGTCCCCAGTGGTTTTTAGAGAAGCTGAGTGAAGTCAGGGAAGATGGAGCAGCGACAGGAGGAAGTGCCTGGTATTTTCCTGACTGCGTAGTAACCAGGTCTATGTCCAAATACGACCTTTCAGGAGAGGCCAAATCTACACTGCGGATGGGCGACATGGTGGCACAGTGGTTCACTCTGCTGCCTCACCGCGCCAAGAACCTGGGTTCAGCTTTGGATTGGCCATGATCAATGTGCAGGGATACGGGCATAGGACAAGAGAGTGGGCCTAGATAGTGTTCGTTCGGTGGGTGGGTGCAGACTCGATGGGTCAAATGGTTTCTTTTTACACTGTAGGGATTCCATGGATGACGCTGCAGTCTGGCTATCCAAAACCATTCGAAATTCACAAAAATACCCCGTTATGGTCAGTCATGGAATGTGGGAATAGGGGATTCATCTCTCCCCTCCTCAAGTGGTCAGAACATCTGTAAAATATGATTCAGTGAGTAGGTCTGTCAGGCTATCTATTGAGTTAGGCTTTGGGACAGCTCTCCCAAATTTGGCATGTACCCCAAATGTTATTCCACTCCAATTCTTTTCCTGCACCAAGTGGTACTCTAAGGCAGACTTTTCTCTGTTTCCACAGCTAGTAGTTCCTGGAACAGATCGCTAATCTGTCGCCAAAGACTTCTGCCTTGGGTGACATTCCACATCATGGCTGAGCAGGAGTGTCTCCGCTGTTACCACCAGCCATGTTGGAACGAATCGCAGGTTGATAATCAACCTGTTTGGCCGTATTATGAATGGATCTTCCTTGGCCAACAAGTCCTGGGGTGGGACTCGAAGCTGAAGCTTCTGGTTCAGTGGCTGGGATGCTACCCACTGCACCAAAAAACCTCCCAAATATTATTAAAATGGACTTTTCGGGGTCAGCTCTGCATAATCTGCCGTCGTCATTTCAGGTGCCTGGGTGGTTTTATTCCATTTTTGACTTTTCCTTTTTTTTTGTAAAATATTTTTATTCTCCATTTACACATTTTTCTTCAGAATTTACACCCCACCAACAAGCAGTAAACGGTAACAAATACAAAGTTAATCCCCTATCAACAACAATCCCATCCTCCCACTACCCCAAACACGGCCCGCCTGACAATATAAGCATCAAATAAAACAAACCCTCCCACGGTGGGAAAAACAAAGGAAAAAAAGAAAAAGGATTCAGGAATCGCCTATGGTCACCATTGACCGATAGAGTCCACACCCCCCTCCCCCTAACATTCAATGCCATCCAATCCCCGAAAGAGTACCGTAAATGACACCCATGAATTGTAAACACCGCCCCCCCCCCCCCCCCCCCCCCCCCCCCAGACTCCTCCCCTCCACTTCCTCTTATAAAACTCCTCCCCTCCGCAACCTCTGCTCCTCCCCCACCCCCCCAACTTTCCATCCGGGCTAGACTGTTCTGCCAGGCACCAATGGCCGCATCCCCCCCCCCCCCCCACCCCCACCTCACCACCGTTCACTGGCCGGCTTAAACCGGCCAGCGTGGAGGCCCGGGTCTCTTTTCCCCCTTGCCCGGTACCAGGAAAACCAAGAAATCTCCTTCAGTACATAACCCCCGCATAACCATCATTGCAAATGAAAGTCCCCTCTCTTGCCTTATCCAAATATATACAATGTTGGCTCATTTAGCACATACACCAGAACGCAGTGAAAAAATACAGTTACATGAGGCTACATCGGTACACGACCATTTCTCAATTCTGCCACAGTCCTTCTGCCTTCGCAAACTCCTCCGCTGCTTCCGCCGTCCCAAAATAAAAGTCCTTGGATTTGTAGGTCACCCTCACTTAGCTGGATATATTATGCCGCACTGCACCTTGCTAATGTACAGTGCCTTCTTCACCCGGCTGAAGGCAGCCCGCCTCCTCGCCAGCTCCACCGTAAAGTCCTGATATATGCATATACCAGCTCCAACCCACTGCACCACCCGCTTCTGCTTTGCCCAGCACAGGACCTTCTCCTTCACATTGTACCTATGGAAAGACAGAGTCACTACTCTTGGCGGCTCACCCTCCTTTGGTATAAGCCTCCATGACCGATGAGCCCGATCCAGTTCATATTGGGAGGGATCGTCCACCTCCCCCAATAGCTTCGCCAGCATCATGGCAAAATACTCGGTCGGCCTCGGGCCCACAATCCTCAGATCCTGTCGCCTGGATCTGTTTTCCAACTCGTCCATTTTGGCTCACAGATCTTTGTTGATCTCTATCACCTTCCGCAACTCCTTCCCCATCGAGATAAGTTGATCACTGTGCTGTAACAATGTCTCTTCCACTTCCTTCAGGCGCCTCGCCTTGCTCCCGCACCTCCACCACTGCGCTCAATACCGCCACCCTCACCAGGGCAATCGCCTCCTCCACCAGCACTTTCAATACCGCCCCCATCTCATTCCTCATCGCCTCCATGTGTTTTGTAAACTGCCTTTCGACCTCCACGGCCATCACCGTAGTCATTTCTTCAGCCGTGGGCAATGCGGCCTCCCCTGGTGCCCCAACCTCCACTTTTCTTGCCGTCCCCACGGTGACCTTTCCATTCCCCAACGGACTTTCAGCCATTTTTTCATGTCCGTTTTTTTTAATTACATATTTTCGACATTTCCCTTCACTGTGCCTTCTCCCTGCTTTTGCCGCCTCCGTTGCCCCTGGGACTGTGCGTTAAACCCCGAAAATGCCATATCCAGAACGGAAGCCCTCCAATGTGCGGCTGCCTCCCGCCCCCCCCCCCGCCCCCCATTTTTGACTTTTCTGTAGCAGTTTTGGTCCATCCGGGCTGGTATGCCACCTTCAATCCAAAGCTAAAACCACTCGCATGCATGCGATATTCCTGTTACACTCCTGCGACACGCCCTGTAGCTTCTGTGCATTCTCATGGTGCGTCCTCTCCTGCTGTGCTGTGTCCCTGTTGCACTCTTGTGGCATGCCCTGTTGCTGCTCCTCATTCTCGCGATGAGCCCTCTCCTGTGCTCTGTCCCTGTTGCACTGTCGTGGCAAGCTCTGTTGCTCCTGCATGTTCTCACAGTGCGTCCTTTCTGGCTGTGCTCTGTGCCACACTCCGGTGCTTCTTCCAGGGAGAATTCAGAATGTCCAAATTACCGAACAGCACATCTTTCGTGACTTGTGGGAGGGAACCTGAGCACCCAGAGGAAATCCACGCAGACTCCGCACAGACAGTGACCCAAGCTGGAATCGAGCCCGGATCTGTGACGCTGTGAAGCAACAGTGCTAACCACTGTGCTATGCTCTCGCAGCGGCGTGCGAGTGCTCTGTCCCTGTGTGCTCTCTTGCTGTCTCTCACTGGCCCACGCACAGTGCTGTCAGTCTCCCCTCCCCCATGATCAGTTGCTCACTTTTCTCCCATTTCTGTTTCTTGCTCCTTCTGGCTCCCTTTATCTCTGGCTCTCGCCCAGCCTTCAGATTTAAAATCAAACACAGCTCAACAGCATCATTTCAGGAGGAATTTTAAACTCTGGACTGGGAGCTTGGACTGGAGTTTGAATGGAGAATTAGCATTAAAATATTTCTCACCAGGAGGATTGAAGTGCTTGTTGCTTGTTTTTTTATGACCATCATGCAGGCGACTAGGTACCCCATAACTTCGAAGGCCTCATAGGGCGAAGTTCACCTCTATATACAACTGTGGATTTGTTTTTTTAATGTGCCTCCTATTTAGCCAAACTTTGTCCACATTTTTAGTTCACTGGACCATTGGCTGGTTTTCAAAGTATTTAAACTGTTCTATGTTAGTACTAAACATAACCCTAGCAGTGGGAACCCCTTGTATCCTGTTGAATTCTTTTCAGAGAAGCCTGATGTTGCAGCAAGACAGTGTAGCTCTTCAGAAGTATTCTTTTACTTTGGCCATGTGTTTGATTTTAGAAGCAGCCAGTCCAGCTGTTACTCGTGGGTAAGAGGATAACTATGTATTGTGCATTTTAACATGTATGAATTTTTCAGTTGAAGTAGTGCCAGCATTTCAGACTTTATATATAAAGCCCCCAAACATTAGAATACCCTGCTCCTAATTGTAATGTGCTTTGCGATAGGATGGATTTTCAAATCTGAAGCTTGAACGGAAATACTTTTGTTGCACGGAACAGTGCCTGTGGCAGTTGGAGAGTGACCTCATCCATGAAGCTTAAATTAAGGAAGGCTTGCTAAGGCTTTGAAATTTCTTACTTTATTCTGCAAGAGTCAAAATTGCATTTCAGCATGAGTTTGCTCGGTTTAAGATTCAACAGCAACGCACTCTGGCCCATGGCCCAATACTGTTGATCATGTTCCCACTTCCTTACCCCAGCCTTTTTAAAAATAAATTTAGAGTACTCAATTCATTTTTCCAATTAAGGGCAATTTAGCATGGCCAATCCACCTACCCTGCACATCTTTGGGTTGTGGGAGCGAAACCCACTTAAACACGGGGAGAATGTGCAAACTCCGCACGAACAGTGACCCTGTGACAAACCTGTGACTGACCCAGTGACGAACAGTGAACTGGGATCGAACCTGGGACCTCGGCGCAGTGAGGCTACAGTGCAACCCACTGCTCCACCGTGCTGCCCACACCAGCCTTTTAATAGTACTCAGCCCTTTGTACATAAGTGTCAACTGGCATTTACCTAATAAAAGTTTTCCCTGCTGCCAGCTGTGACTCAATGGTAGCACTCTCGTAGAACATGGAACATAGAGAAATACAGCACAGAACAGGCCCTTTGGCCCACGATGTTGTGCCGAACTTTTGTCCGAGGTTAATCATAGATCATAGAATTTTGGACACTAAGGGCAATTTATCATGGCCAATCCACCCAACCTGCACATCTTTGGACTGTGGGAGGAAACCGGGGCACCCGGAGGAAACCCACGCACACACGGGGAGGATGTGCAGACTCCACACAGACAGTGACCCAAGCCAAAATCGAACCTGGGACCCTGGAGGTGTGAAACAGTTGTGATATCCACAATGCTACCGTGCTGCCCTAAAGAACAAATTAATCTACACACCATTAATCTACCATAATCCATGTACCTATCCAGTAGCCGCTTGAAGGTCCCTAACGTTTCCGACTCAACTACTTCCACAGGCAGTGCATTCCATGCCCCCACTACTCTCTGGGTAAAGAACCTACCTCTGACATCCCCCCCTATATCTTCCACCATTTACCTTAAATTTATGTCCCCTTCTAATGGTTTGTTCCACCCGGGGAAAAAGTTTCTGACTGTCTACTCTATCTAGTCCCCTGATCATCTTATAAACCTCTATCAAGTCGCCCCTCATCCTTCTCCGTTCTAATGAGAAAAGGCCCAGCACCCTCAACCTTTCCTCGTAAGACCTACTCTCCATTCCAGGCAACATCCTGGTAAATCTCCTTTGCACCTTTTCCAAAGCTTCCATATCCTTCCGAAAATGAGGCGACCAGAACTGCACACAGTACTCCAAATGTGGCCGTACCAAGGATTTGTACAGCTGCATCATCACCTCACGGCTCTTAAATTCAATCCCTCTGCTAATGAACGCTAGCACACCATAGGCCTTCTTCGCAGCTCTATCCACTTGAGTGGCAACTTTCAAAGATCTATGAACATAGATCTCTCTGCTCCTCTACATTGCCAAGAACCCTACCGTTAACCCTGTATTCCGCGTTCATATTTGTCCTTCCAAAATGGACAACCTCACACTTGTCAGGGTTAAACTCCATCTGCAACTTCTCAGCCCAGCTCTGCATCCTATCTATGTCTCTTTGAAGCCGACAACAGCCCTCCTCACTATCCACAACTCCACCAATCTTCGTATCATTTGCAAATTTATTGACCCACCCTTCAACTCCCTCATCCAAGTCATTAATGAAAATCACAAACAGCAGAGGACCCAGAACTGATCCCTGCGGTACGCCACTGGTAACTGGGCTCCAGGCTGAATGTTTGCCATCCACCACCACTCTGACTTCTATCGGTTAACCAACTGGCCAAATTTCCCACTATCCCATGCCTCCTTACTTTCTGCATAAGCCTACCATGGGGAACCTTATCAAATGCCTTACTAAAATCCATGTACACCACACCCACTGCTTTACCTTCATCCACATGCTTGGTCACCTCCTCATAGAAGTCAATAAGACTTGTAAGGCAAGACCTACCCCTCACAAATCCATGCTGACTATCCCTAATCAAGCAGTGTCCTTCCAGATGCTCAGAAATCCTATCCCTCAGTACCCTTTCCATTACTTTGCCTACCACCAAAGTAAGACTAACTGGCCTATAATTCCCAGGGTTACCCTATTCCCTTTTTTGAACAGGGGCACGACATTCGCCACTCTCCAATCCCTTGGTACCACCCCTGTTGACAGTGAAGAAGAAAAGATCATTGCCAACGGCTCTGCAATTTCATTTCTTGCTTCCCATAGAATCCTTGGATATATCCCGTCAGGCCCGGGGGACTTGTCTGTCCTCAAGTTTTTCAAAACGCCCAACACATCTTCCTAACAAGTATCCCCTTGAGCTTACCAGTCTGTTTCACACTGTCCTCGCCAACAATATGGCCCCTCTCGTTTGTAAATACTGAAGAAAAGTACTCATTCAAGACCTCTCCTATCTCTTCAGACTCATAGAACATAGAACAGTACAGCACAGAACAGGCCCTTCGGCCCTCAATGTTGTACCGAGCCATGATCACCCTACTCAAACCCACGTATCCACCCTATACCCGTAACCCAACAACCCCCCCCCCTTAACCTTACTTTTATTAGGACACTACGGGCAATTTAGCATGGCCAATCCACCTAACCCGCACATCTTTGGACTGTGGGAGGAAACCGGAGCACCCGGAGGAAACCCACGCAAACGGGGAGGACGTGCAGACTCCGCACAGACAGTGACCCAGCCGGGAATCGAACCTGGGACCCTGGAGCTGTGAAGCATTTATGCTAACCACCATGCTACCCTGCTGCCCTAAATACACAATCGATACACAATCTCCCGCTACTGTCCTTGATTGGACCTACCCTCACTCTAGTCATTCTCATATTTCTCACATATGTGTAAAAGGCCTTGGGGTTTTCCTTGATCCGACCAGCCAAAGATTTTTCATGCCCTCTCTTAGCTCTCCTAATCCCTTTCTTTAGTTCCCTCCTGGTATCTTGTACCCTCCATCGCCCTGTCTGAACCTTGTTTCCTCAGCCTTACATAAGTCTCCTTCTTCCTCTTAAAAAGACATTGAACCTTTCTTGTTAACCATGGTTCCCTCACTCGACCATGTCTTCCCTGCCTGACAGGGACATACATATCAAAGACACGCAGTACCTGTTCCTTGAACAAGTTCCACATTTCACTTGTGTCCTTCCCTGACAGCCTATGTTCCCAACTTATGCACTTCAATTCTTGTCTGACAGCATTGTATTTACCCTTCCCCCAATTGTAAACCTTGCCCTGTTGCACGCACCTATCTCTCTCCTTTACTAAAGTGAAAGTCACAGAATTGTGGTCACTACCTCCAAAATGCTCCCCCACTAACAAATCTATCACCTGCCCTGGTTCATTTCCAAGTACCAAATCCAATATGGCCTCCCCTCTGGTCGGACAATCTACATACTGTGTTAGAAAAGCTTCCTGGACACACTGCACAAACACCACCCCACCCAAACTATTTGATCTAAAGAGTTTCCATTCAATATTTGGGAAGTTGAAGTCACCCATGACTACTACCCTGTGACGTCTGCACCTTTCCAAAATCTGTTCCTCCACATCTCTGCTGCTATTGGGGGGCCTATAGAAAACTCCCAACAAGGTGACTGCTCCTTTCCTATTTCTGACATCAACTCCTACTACCTCAGTAGGCAGATCCTCCTCGAACTGCCTTTCTGCAGCTGTTATACTATCTCTAATTAACAATGCAACCCCCCCCCACCTCTTTTACCACCCTCCCTAATCTTATTGAAACATCTATAACCAGGAACCTCCAACAACCATTTCTGCGCCTCTTCTATCCAAGTTTCCGTGATGGCCACCACATCGTAGTCCCAAGTACAGATCCATGCCTTAAGTTCACCCACCTTATTCCTGATGCTTCTTGCACACTTCAACCCATCTCCTTGCCTGCAAGTACTCTCCTTTGTCAGTGTTACCTTCCCCAATGCGCCACTACACGCTTTGGTGTCCTGAATATCGGCTTCCTTAGTTGCTGGACTACAAATCCGGTTCCCATTCCCCTGCTAAATAAGTTTAAACCCTCCCGAAGACTACGAGAAAACCTCCCTCCCAGGATATCGGTGCCCCTCTGGTTCAGATGCAACCCGTCCTGCTTGTACAGGTCCCACCTTCCCCAGAATGCGCTCCAATTAACCAAATACCTAAAGCCCTCCCTCCTACACCATTCCTGCAGCCACGTGTTCAACTGCACTCTCTCCCTATTCCTAGCCTCGCTATCACGTGGCACCAGCAACAAACCAGAGATGACAACTCTGTCTGTCCTGGCCTTTAACTTCCAGCCTAACTCCCTAAACTTGTTTATTACCTCCACACCCCTTTTCCTACCTACGTCGTTGGTACCAATGTGCACCGCAACTTCTGGCTGTTCACCCTCCCCCTTCAGGATCATGAAGACACAATCCGAGACATCGCTGGCCCTGGCACCCGGGAGGCAACATACCTTCCGGGAGTCTCGCTCGCGACCATCGAATCTCCTATCTATTCCCCTAACCATTGAATCTCCTATTACTATTGCTTTTCTATTCTCCCCTTTCCCTTCTGAGCCCCAGAGCCAGACTCAGTGCCAGAGACCTGGCCGCTAGGCCCTTCCCCCGGTAGGTCATCCCCCCCAACAGCATCCAAAACGGTACACTTGTTTTGAAGGGGAACGGCCACGAGGGATCCCTGCGCTGTCTGCCAGTTAGTTTTCTTTCCCCTGACTGTAACCCAGCTACTCGTGCCCAGTACCTTGGGTGTGACTACCTCCCTGTAACACTTCTTGATAACCCCCCTGCCTCCCGGATGATCCGAAGTTCCTCCAGCTCCAGTTCCCTAACATGGTCTCTGAGGAGCTGGAGTTGCACAAAGGAGATAATGTTGGCGTCTACTGGTGGGTGTAAAAGATCTCATGGCACTTTTCCAAAGAAGAGCAGGGGAGCTCTCCCCAGTCACCTGGATAATATTTATACTTCAACCAACATCACTGCAAAAGTTTATCTAGTCATTACTGTTTTGGGGAGTTTGCTGTGTGCAAATTGTTTTCTATTTCAAAGCAAGTACAACACTTTAAAATGACTTAATTGGCTGGAAAGTGCTTTGGGACATATTGCCGTGATGTAAGAAGATGGCCCTTTTAAAACCATGTTTTCAATAGAAAGATTAAACTTCTGATTAAAGTTCTAATCATTATCAGCTAATTTAATCCTATTTCCTTTTGATTTATTTTCAATTTTTGCCCGATTGAAAAACCCTCCCCTTAAACGATACACAATGACAAAGAGCGGCTTCGCCCAAATTCTGATTTCCGAAAAACTCTTCCTGCTGCGCAAATATTACAGATTTTCGTTCCTAATTTGCATCATGAAGCAGGAATCATTTCTTTTTAAAATATTGGAGGATTCCTCCCGCCACCCCCCTCCCTCATCACCCCGACCAAATGCCTTTGCTGCCTTCATGCTAAGGATTGACTTCATGGCTACAGTAAATTGTGCAGTGTCTACATGCAGCAAGAGTCACTGTGTACTGATGTGCAGATGAATTGTGGCTAGTGTTTCATTATGCTGAGATTAACTGTAGCAGCCTCATGTCCAGCTTGCTGGAGATCAGTACAATCCGTGATTGGGACTCGAGTGCTGCATAACCGGTCGGTGCATTCATTAGCTGAGACTTGAGGGAGCTTAGTGATGTTGAAGACAGTGATTGTAAATTCATAATCCTGATCTTTATTGCCGTATAATTATTCACCAAATCCATTCACTTTAACAATATTGTGAAGATGGTGTCATGGTGTGCACCAGTAGCTATATTGTAGCAGTGACATAGCATTAAGCTTCTGAACTATCAACACTGACTTTTTAAGCCCTGGGTCTTGAGTGGGATGGCCTGCTGTCTTGATGAAGGAAACTCACATTGGGCTCCATCAACAGCGTCTCCAAAACATCTGCGCTAATATCCTCCCCATAGCCAGCTTCTGAAAAATTGGATCATTGTGCTGCGGCTCAAAACTCCTGATGACTGTATTTCTTCTTTAAGAGCCAGCTGCTGCCTTGTAATAAAGATGATTTCTAATATTACAATTGGCAGCCAAGGCACTGCATGTTCAGGTTGTGCTGAGATCTGAGTAAAAAGGGAGCAGGACATTTGTGGTGGCAGCCATGGAGGAGTAGGTCGCACATTTGATCGCTCCCGCCTGTTACGGACTTTTGGACCTCCTGGTTTTTTCTGGATTTTAAGGGATAAATCGGTGAAGAGTGAGACAGTGAGGAGAAATCCCCCTCCAGTGTCTGGAAAATTGGACCAGAAGTGGCCGTGTGAGAAGATAAAGGGCGGAATTCTCCGCTCTCGGGAAGGCCGTCGTGAACTCGGCCGAGTTTCACGACGGCCTCGGAGGCCGCTCCTCTCGCTGTATTCACCCCCACCCGGGGGGCTAGGAGCGGCGCTCCGTTATTCTCGGTGGCCGAGCTTTGATGCTTGCGTCAAGGCGGCGCCCCGAGAATGACGCGACGGCGGCGCCTATGTGACGTCAGCCGCACATGCACAGGTTGGCCGGCACCAACCCGCGTATGCGCGGCTGATGTCACGACGGCTG
Organism: Scyliorhinus canicula; assembly: GCF_902713615.1. Lineage (NCBI taxonomy): Eukaryota > Metazoa > Chordata > Chondrichthyes > Carcharhiniformes > Scyliorhinidae > Scyliorhinus > Scyliorhinus canicula. The sequence goes on from NC_052147.1 coordinate 86,292,417, forward strand.
ACGGCTCAAACCCGCGCATGTGCGGTGGCCGTCTTCCCCTCCGCTGCCCCGCAAGACGTGGCGGCTTGATCTTGCGGGGCGGCGGAGGGGAAAGAGTGCGACGCTTTGCAATGCTGGCCCGATGATCGGTGGGCACCGATCGCGGGCCAGTCCCCTCCTGAGCACGGCCGTGGTGCTCACTCCCCTCTCCGCCCCCCACAAGCTTCAAACGGGCCTTTGGCGCTCATGTTCACGACAGCAGCGACCAGGTCCCAGGTGTGGTTGCCGCCGTGTCGGAGAATCGCCGGTCGTCGTGAAAAACGGCGAGCGGCAACTCTTCCGAGCGGGGGTGGGAGAATCGCGGGGGGCGCCAGAGGGGCGTGAAATGAGTCACCCGGCCCTCCCGCGATTCTCCCACCCGGCGTGGGGAGCAGAGAATCGCGCCCAAAGTTCTGTAAGGGAGATGCAAGCAGAGCTGGTAACACGGGACAGCATGGCCGGGCAGCAGGGCCGTGGGGAGACGGCACAGTGGTCGACGGATCAGCTGGTGAGGTTTTTCGAGGACTGCTTTGCCAAGCGGAAGAAGGACACGCTGGACCCATTAAGGCTTCGATTGATCAAGTGGTTCAGAATCAGGAAACCCACAGGAGAGCATTCCAGGAGGTGGAACAAAAGTTATCCGAGCACGAGGAATACCTAACCGTGCTGGAAAGCAAGGTGGGGATGGTGAACGACCGCCAGAAAAGAATGCAGGAGAAGCTAGAGGACCTGGAGAATGGATCTAGGAGGCAGAATCGCAGAACTGTTGGCCTCCCTGAAGGCAGTGAGGGATCGGATGCGAGGGCTTATGTGACGGGCATGTTGGAGGAGTTGATGGGGGCTGGGGTGTTCCCTCGGTCCCTGGAATTGGACAGATTGCACAGAGCCCTCGCGAGGAAGCCCTGAGCAAAGGAGCCGCCGAGGGCCATGGAGGTACGTTTTCACCGTTTCATCGACAAGGAACGCGTTTTGCGGTGGGCCAAGAAAGAATGGAGCAGCAAGTGGGAGAACTGTGAGTTGCGCGTCTATCAGGACTTGGGCGCGGATTTGGCCAAGAGGCGAGCTGGGTTCAATCATCAAAAACTACCCTCTTTAAGAAGGGGGTGAAGTTCGGGATGCTGTACCCAGCCCATCTGTGGGTCTCACATGAGGAACAGGACTTCTACTTTGAAATGCCATGCGAAGTATGGACCTTTTATTAAAGAAGTGAAGCTGGAGGCGAATTAATAGACACTGAAGCCTTGGAGAAGTACTGTGGCGTCGATTTGTTGTGCTGGATTGTATAAATTTAAGTAGCGCTATGTGAAATAATGGGCTGTGTGGATGGTTAAAGGTTGCTTTGGCCTGCATGGAGCTGGGATCGGCTATGAATTTGGTTCTGCTTTTTGGGTGATTATTTTTCTAAAGTGACTGTTTCTTCACTGGTTTTTTTCTGATGTTTGTTTACTGGGGAATGTGATACTTTTAAAATGTTTATTCATGTGGGGGGAGAGGGGAGAGAACAATAGCGAGACAGACTGCTTGGTGCCAGTCAAGTCAGCATGGGTCAGCTGACCCACGGAAACGCAGTGGGGGGTGAGCAGGTGTTCAGCTGGAGCTTGACTTGGGGGGGGGGGGGGTTGGGTTTCTAGTGTTCTTGCTAGGGTGGGAGCTGCTTTGCTGACAGGGGAGGAACTGTTACTAGGGGTCAAATGGGAGGTCGGGAACAGCAACTTCCCGAGTGGGGACTCAATGAAGCGGGCTCGAGTCTGGCCTAAAAAAAGTGATGGCTAGTCTGGGGGGGGGGGGGGGGGGGGGGGGGGGGTGTGAGTGGGTGGAAGGCCCCCCCCCCCCTCGTCCAGGCTGATCACATGGACCATTAGAGAACTGAATGGACCAGTCAAGAGTGCTCGCGTGCTCGTGCATTTGAGGGGGCTGAAGGCGGACGTGGCAATGCTACAGCTAGAGGTTACAGACCAGACGAGATTGAGGAAGGGGTGGGTTGGCCAAGTGTTCCACTCAGGACTGTACTCAAAGACCAGGGGAGTAGTGATCTTGATCAGCAAACGAGTGGCATTCGAGGCAGGGAGAATCGTGTCAGACAAGGGGGGTAGGTACATAATGGTGAGTGGGAAACTGGAGGGGGTGCAAGTGGTACTTGTGAACATGTATGCTCCGAATTGGGACGATGTGGAATTTATGAGGTGGGTTTTAGGTAAGATCCCAGACTTAGAGTCACATAACCTGATCTGGCAATACAGTCATTGATGCAGAATTGGACCGGTCAAAATCCAGGACGGGGAGGAGGCCGGCTGTGGCAAAGGAATTGAAGGGTTTTATGGAACGGGTGGGGGAGGGGTGGGTATGGAGGTTTGCACAGCCGACGACGAAGGAGTTTTCCTTTTTCTTATGTCCACAAGGTATACTCTCGCATCGACTTTCTTGTTCTGAGCAGGGCTCTAATACTGGAGGTGGTGGATACTGAATACTTGTAAATCTCAGGGTCGGATCATGCCCCACACTGGGTGGATCTACGGGTTAGTGTGGAGAGAGGGCAATGCCCGCTGTGGAGACTGGATGTGGGGTTGCTAGTGGACTAAGCGATCTGTGGGCGGGTGAACAAGTCCATCTAGAAATACCTGGAAACAAATGATACGGGGAAGGTCTCTGCAGCAACGGACTGGGAAGCTTTGAAGGCAGTAGTCAGAGGGGAATTAATCTCAATACGGGCCCACAGAGAAAAGATGGAACGGGCTAAGAGGGATAGGTTAGTTTGGGAGATCCCCCAGGTGGACAGGAGATAGTCGGAGGCCCCGGGCACTGGGCTACTGAGGAAGCGGCGGAGGCTTCAGGTGGAGTTTGGGCTATTGATCACAGGGAAAGCGATGGAACAGCTGAGGAAGGCAAGGGGGGCGATCTATGAGTACGGGGAAAAGGCAAGCAGAATGTTGATGCAACAGCTGAGGAAAAGAGAGGCGGCTAGGGAGATAGGTAAAGTAAAGAGTAGAGACGGTAATACTGTCCTGGACCCAGTGAGGGTAAACGAGGTGTTTAAGGACTTCTATAGTAAATTATATGAGTTGGAACCCCCGGCTGGGGTGGAGAAGAAGAGGCAGTTTTTGGATCAGTTGAGGTTCCCGAGGGTGGAGGAGGACCTGGTGGAGGGGCTGGGAGCCCCAACTGAAATTGAGGAAATAATCAAGGGACAGGAGGGCATGCAGTTGGGCAAGGCCCCGGGGCCTGACGGCTACCTGGTAGAATTCTATAAAAGGTTTTCAGAGATATTGAGCCCACTGCTGGTGAGGACATTTAATGAAGCAAGAGAGAAGGGAGACCCCCCCCCGAAGGGAGACCCCCCCCCTGTCGCAGGCCTGGATTTCATTGATCCTGAAACGAGAGAAGGATCTGGAACAATGCAGGTCATACAGGCCAATTTCTCTCCTGAATGTGGACAGCAAACTGCTGGCTAAGATACTGGCCAAAAGGATAGAGGACTGTGTCCCGGGGGTGATAGGGAAAGACCAGACGGGATTTGTTAAGGGCAGGCAATTCAAAGCCAATGTTCGAAGGCTTCTCAATGTTATTATGATGCCCCCAGAAGGAGAGGAGGCAGAGAAGGCTTTTGATCAAGTGGAGTGGAATTACCTGTGCGCTGGGAAGGTTTGGGTTTGGTGAGGGCTTTATTGACTGGGTGCGGTTGCTCTATCAGGCACCAGTAGTGAGTGTGCGTACAAACCGGCTGAGGTCGGGATATTTTAAACTACACCGAGGGATGAGGCAAGGGTGCCCCCTCTCCCCGTTACTGTTTGCTCTGGCCATAGAGCCAAGGATGGGGGATCTATTTATAGACGGGAGCTTTCCCAGCATGAAAGTTTTGGAGGATAAATTTAAATTGCCAGCAGGGAATGGTTTTAGGTATTTGCAGGTGCAAGACTTCCTGAGAAAACAGGTGCCGGCCGTTCTGCTGCTGCCGCCATGGGGGATACAGGATAGAGTAGTTTCCAGTACCTGGGTGGGAGAGAGAATTTAGAACAGTACAGCACAGAACAGGCCCTTCGGCCCTCAATGTTGTGCCGAGCAATGCTCACCCTACTCAAACTCACATATCCACCCTATACCCGCAACCCAACAACTTCCCCTTAACCTTACTTTTTAGGACACTACGGGCAATTTAGCATGGCCAATCCACCTAACCCGCACATCTTTGGACTGTGGGAGGAAACCGGAGCACCCGGAGGAAACCCACGCACACACGGGGAGGACGTGCAGACTCCGCACAGACAGTGACCCAGCTGGGAACTGAACCTGGGACCCTGGAGCTGTGAAGCATTGATGCTAACCACTATGCTACCATGCTGCCCCTTCTTGACAAGTGTTTCAACTGCTTTAGTAAACCATGGTGCCCTCGCTCGACCACTTCCTCCCTGCCTGACAGGTACATACTTATCAAGGGCACGCAGTAGCCGTTCCTTGAACATGCTCCACATTTCCATTGTGCCCATCCCCTGCAGTTTTCCTCTCTATCCGATGCATCCTAAGTCTTGCCTCATCGCATCATAATTGCCTTTCCCCCAGATATGACTCTTGCCCTGCGGTATATACCTATCCCTTTCATCACTAAAGTAAACGTAATCGAATTGTGGTCACTATCACCAAAGTGCTCACCTACCTCCAAATCTAACACCTGTCCTGGTTCATTACCCAGTACCAAATCCAATACGGCCTCGCCTCTCATTGGCCTCTCTAAATACTGCGTCAGGAAACCCTCCTGCACACATTGGACAAAAACGGACCCATCTAAAATACTCGAACTATAGTGTTTCCAGTCAATATTTGGAAAGTTAAAGTCCCCCATAACAACTACCCTGTTACTTTCGCTCCTATCCAGAATCATCTTTGCAATCCTTTCCTCTACATCTCTGAACTTTTTGGAGGCCTGTAGAAAACCCCTAACAGGGTGACCTTTCCTTTCCTGTTTCTAACCTCAGCCCATACTACCTCAGTAGATGAGTCCTCATCAAACGTACTTTCTGCCACCGTAATACTGTCCTTGACTAACAATGCCACCCCACCCCCTCTCTCACCACCTTCCCTGAGCTTACTGAAATATCTAAACCCTGGCACCTGCAACAACCATTCCTCTCCCTGCTCTATCTATGTCTCCCAAATGGCCACAACATCGAAGTCCCAGGTACCAACCCATGCCGCAAGTTCACCCACCTTATTGAGGAAGGTATTGTATATTTACCAGGAGCTTTCGGAGGTGGAGGAAACCCCGGTGGAACATACTCCCGCTATCACTGGCGGGGAGGGTACAGACCATGAAAATGACGGTCCTCCCTCCCCAGATTTCTGTTTGTCTTTCAGTTCCTCCATCTTCATCCAAAGGCCTTTTTCAAGTGGGTGAATAAGGGCAAGTGGGAGGACGAGCTAGGAGGAGAGATAGAAGCGGGTCTGTGGGCGGATGCCCTAAGCAGGGTTAATACATCCTCATCATGTGCCAGGCCTAGCCTGATACAATTTAAGGCAGTCCACCGGCACACATGACAACGACTAGGATGAGCAGGTTTTTTGGGGTTGAGGAGAGGTGGGCGGGGAGCCCATCAAATCATGTCCACATGTTTTGGGCATGCCCGAAGCTGAGAGGGTTTTGGCCGGATTTTGTTGAGGTTATGTCCACGGTGCTAAAAACACGGCTGGTGCCGAGTCTGGAGGTAGCGATCTTTGGAGTGTCGGAAGATCCGGGAGTTGAGGGGGCGAAAGAGGCTGACCTCTTGCCCTTTGCGTCCCTGGTAGCCCGGAGACGGATCTTGTTAATGTGAAGGGACTCGAAGCCCCTGAGTGTAGAGACCTGGGTTAGTGACATGGCTGGGTTTCTCAGTCTCGAGAAAATAAAGTTCACCATTAAGAGAATGGTTGGGTTCACCCGGAGGTGGCAGCCGTTCATCAACTTTCTCGGTGAAAAATAAAATGTCAGCAGATGCAGTATTCCAAGGGGGTGGGGGGGGGGAAGAGAGAGAGAGAGAGAGAGGGCCGGATTGTTGTTTTATAGTTGGGGTGTGTGAAGATTGGGATGGGGGGTGAGGGGGAGGAAATGTTTATTTTACCATGTTGATGTCATTGTTTATGCCACTGTTATAAAAAAATTTCAAATACCTCAATAAAATATTATTTTTTAAAAAGGGAGCAGGGGCAAAGTTGGAAATTTCACCCAGATGAACTGTTGTTCTGTCGTTCCTGCACCTACACACTGACGTGCCTGCACAGATGCATCACTTTCTCCGATATGGAAAGTTGGGGCTGCAGTGTCTGTATTCCACATGATACAGTGCAGTTTAGCTATCAAGTACAAGCACACCCCGGGCAGCACGGTGGCGCAGTGGTTAGCCCTGCAGCCTTGCGGCGCCGAGGCCCCGGGTTCGATCCCGGCTCTGGGTCACTGTCCGTGTGGAGTTTGCACATTCCCCATGTTTGCGTGGGTTTCACTCCCACAACCCAGGGTAGGTGGATTGGCCACGCTGAATTGCCCCTTGGAAAAAATGAATTGGGTACTCTAAATTTAAAAAAAAGTACAAGCACCCCGTTTATACCACGACCTTGGATGTACCCCTTGTTAAGCCGTTGTGATGTTTTGTAGCACTTGTATGCAACGAGCAGGATCATGACTTTAAACAATAAACATGCAACCTTTGGGGGAACCTGCAGTGATATTGCAGGCAGGGCGGGGGGGGGGGGGGGGGGGGGGGGGGGGGGGGTTGCCAAAACAGTATTTATTATTCAAGTCAGATGTAAAAGTTTCCAAGTTTACATTCCTATATTATCAAAATAAGAGACCAACTCAGAAGCCCTACTAGTTTTGAAGTACTTTTTTTTTCTACGGCCAAGTAGAATTTAATCTAACAAGCTGATGCAATCACTTAGACACAGCTACTGGATCCTAGCCAGCCATTATCAGCAACGAGGAGACTGATTTCTGGAACAAATCACATCTAACATCTGTGCATGACTTTTAACTCATCCTATTGATTGCAGGAAGTAGCTAATTAATCCACTCTTTTCCAGAAATCTAACTCCCAATAATTCGGAGCCAATAGATTTCTGAATAGTTTTTAATATATCTGAGACATATTTTCAACTGTACAATTATAGAATTACTCTCCTCCTTAGTTTTATGACAAAATATGAATCGTGCATTTATTTGAAGTTTAGAAAGGATGATCTTTTGAGTGGCATTTGTACGAAGTAGTATTTCAAAGAAATGTGAGAAAGTTAACAGTGCAGCTTTAGTTCAATCTTGTGACATGGCCTTGAAATCTGAGACCATCTAACAATCTGAATCTGCCAGCTGTATTTGTAATGATTTTATTGTTATGTTTAACTGAGTACAGGGCTTGGTCAGCACAGCAACCCACATAGAGCTGAAGGTAGCAATAATGTTTGCATGAGAATGTTTCTCTCTCTGTGCAGTAAGTGTAATCGCTAATTGTAAACCGTTCTAGATATTGGTTTTGCAGATGTATGCAGCTGCTTCCAACTCCCTTATAGCTCCAGGAACCTACACGCAGAGAGGACACAAAGAAATAGCCAGAATTATTCAATAATAAGGCCGGTAATCTCATCAGCATAAACTATTTAAATAGGAATATAATTTGGATGGGAGGGAATATGTCATCAGAACATTTGGACATATGAATTAGGAGCAGGAGTAAACCATTCAGCCCCATGCTTAGTAATAATCTATCTAGCTTTCCCTAAAAATATTGAATAAATCTGCTTCTACCACCTTTTCAGGAAGAGAGTTCCAAAGATTCATGACCCTCTGAGAGTTAAAGCTTCATCTTATCTTCGATTAAATGGGCAACCTCCTATTTTTAAACAGTATCTCCTGGTTCTAGATTCTCCCACAAGACAAAACACCCTCTCCGCATCCACCCTGTCAAGGCCCCTCAGGGTCATCGTGATTTTTTTACATTATGGAAGTGGCTGAGTATTAAACAACTGACACTCGGACATACAAGGCGTCAATCATGCCTCCTGATGCAGTTCACTGGATTGAGGCCAACCAATATTGGGCCCCCCTGACCGGTGGTAAGGTAACTGAGGGAGGGTGGTATGGAGTCACGGTTGAGGAGGAGAGCGGTGGGGTGATGATTGTTCTTAGTCAAGTGTGATACTGTAGCAATCTACAAGTTGAATCCATCTACATAATTGACACGGGGTGGGGAGGAAAGCTGGCTGGCTGGCATTTCTTTCTTGATTCTGTCACGGGATGTGGCCATTGCTGACAAGGCCAGAATTTGTTTACCATCCCTGCAAAAAAATATTGGCTTCAACTTGCATCTCATCATTTTACAATATAGAATGTTAGTTCCTGCCTTTCACTTAATCAACCTTTGTGAAGACTTGCATAGTTTTGCATTCCCCCAGAATGTTAATTCAGGGAGTGGGATGGCACACGATATTAGATATATTTAAATATATCTATATCCCATAGTATTTTAGAATTTGTTCAGCCTTGAAATAGTGGTATAAGCATAGATATTGCGTCAGCCAATGTTGCAGTCCCTCTAAGCTGTGAAATAGAATGGCAGGTAAACTTGATCCAAACATGTAGTTAGGATTTAAAATACTTTCAGTTTTTTTTTCAAGGGATGCGGGTATCGCTGGCAAGGCTGGTATTTATTGCCCATCATTAATTGCTCTTGAACTTGCCAATTTTCGATGGCAGTTGCCACTTTCACTGCTTTACTATTCTCATTGATTCTATGTGGTATGCTTGTTTATTTTCACAGGATTATCTCAGCACTTGGTTTCGGACTATGAGCAACTTGTAGAGCTTTTGGAGGAAGGGATTTCAAACAGGTATTGATCATCATGTGGATTTTCCTCCGGCTTAATGTGTGTTGAACATTTGCTATAAATCATCAGGTTGTAGTCCTGCTGCTGCGTTCTGTTTAGTATTTAATGAACTGAAGAAACCAGCATGATTTGTCTCTGGTGACATTTGTACTAAACAAGCCATTTTACAGCAATATCTGGTTACATAGAACATAGAACATAGAACACTACAGCGCAGTACGGGCCCTTCGGCCCTCAATGTTGCGCCGACCTGGTTACAGAATTAGAGAGTACAGGAGGGGACTGTTCTGATCACCATCCTTGTACTGGCTCTTTGATTAGTCCTGTCACTCTCCAAATGCTTCCCATTCAAGTAATTCATCCAATTCCATTCAGAAAGTTACCCGTAATGCTTTCACCTTCAGGCAGTGGATTCCAGATCTTCACAACCAATTGCACAGAGAAAACAAATTTCGGGCACGATTCTCCGAAATGGAGACAAAGTCCCGACGCCGGAGTGAAAACCGGAGTGTTTCACTACGTCGTCGTAGCCTGCTCCCAGCCCCCTATTCTCCCGCCCCCTTGGCGCCGCGTAGAAAGCGGTACAGGTCCCCCCCCCCCCCCCCCCCCCCCCCCCCAGCGTTCCCGTGCAGTTCCCGCCGGCAGCGACCAGGTGTGGACGGCGCCGGCAGGAACCTGTCTTGTTGGGGCTCAGCCCATTCAGGCCGGAGAATCGCCGATTCTCCGAGCGGCCAGCTGTGATTCTCCCCGTGCTGGTTTGGGGGGGGGAGAATCGCGTGCGGGTGGCGGGACTTGTGTGGCGCCCCGGCAATTCTCCCACCCGGCCCCCACAACCCAAAGATGTGCAGGTTATGTAGATTGGCCATGCTAAATTGCCCATTTCATTGGAAAAAAATAATTGGGTACTCTAAATTAAATCTATGATGCCCCTTTGTGATTTTTATCACCTTAATTCATTTTCTCAATCTACTGTGCTTTCAGAAGAATGACCCCAGCATCAGAGTCTGCACTTAAACAAATTCAAAACTTAAATTATCTTAAATTGAAACTTATGTTGTAAGTATGTGTCAGACAACAATGACATTGATGATAAAGTGCTCTTTCACCCCCTGATGCCGCTGAGGAGACAGGGTATATCTTTTTGTATCCAGTGTGGAAGAACTGAAGCTGCCTCCCAACAAACACAATGTTCTCTCTCTGAACTTGTTCTCACATGGACCATCTTCACTCCACTCACTTCATAGAATCCCTATAGTGGAAAAGCAGGCCATTCAGCCCATCGAGTCTGCACTGACCCTCTGAAAGAGCAGCCAACCTGGGCCCACTCCCCGCCCCATCCCTGTAACCCCACCGAACCTGCCCACCTTTGGACTGTGGGAGGACAACCATACAGACACAGGGAGAAAGTGCAAACTCCACACAGTCACCCAAGGCTGGAATCGAACTCTGATCCCTGGCGCTGAGGCAGCAGTGCTAACCACCATGCCACCCATTCTTCAATAAATTCTTCAAATAAATGTGAAGATATATGATATGCCTGTCTTTTCGTGGGATATGTAGAACATTCTCTGTTTCACTCCTACTCTGGTCCTTTTCCTTGCATCTTTTTCCAGTACTGGTGCTGTTTTCTGCTTTGGTCCCAAACTGAAAAATATCATCAACTTTCTTTCAATTTGCGCCCTTCCATCACCTTCACATGGTGCATCTCCAACTCCTCTGTTGCCTTCCTTGACATGTCTGTCTCCCAGAACCATGATTGGGTTCCACTTGCCTTCAGCTTCCATCCCATTAGTCTCCATGTTCGATGGATCATCCTTTACCATTTCCACCAGCATGATGCCCCTATCAAACACACCTTCCACTTTTCCCTTCCTCTTTCAGTAATCCTAAGGGACTGTTTCCTCTGTGTCACCTGGTGCATTCCATGGTCAACCCCAATACCTGTCATTCTTTTTGTCATTCAATCTTGCCTGCCTTTTACACATTCAGTTTTCCCCCATCCTCCTGCCTTTCCCTGCCTCTATTTGCTTAAAATCTGTTATATCTCTAATCTTTTCTAGTTCTCATGGAAGATCACCAACTTGAAACCTTCACTGTTTCTTTCCAATATTTCTAATTTTCAGATTTCCAGCATTTGCGGTATTTTGGTTTATTAAGGTTCTTTCTCATTGGCATGGGACTGCTAGGATATCAGTGCCAGTGTCATTGTTATGTCAAGTTTTTTTTGTTGTTGTCTGGAATATCCCATTGGTCTAGTGGAGCCCACATTCTGTCCCAGCCTCCAGTGGCCATTTAGTGGGACTGACAAAATCCAACCCTGAACATGGGGCAGCATTCTCCCCTACCCGGCGTGACGGAGGGTGCCGGCGTAGGGGAGTAGCGCCAACCACTCCGGGGTCGGGCCTCCCCAAAGGTGGGGAATTCTCCCCACCTTTGGGGGCCAGCCCCGCGCCGGAGCGGTTTGCACCAGAAGACTGGCGCAAAAAACTGGCGCCCCCGTCAACGGGGCTGGCCGAAAGCCTTTCACCGGTCGGCGCATGCGCCGGCAGTGACGTCAGCGGCAACTGGCCGCTGACGTCACTGCCGGCGCATGCGCGATGTGGGGTTCTCTTCCGCTTCCACCATGGCGAAGGCCATGGCGGCCGCGGAGGAGAAATAGTGCACCCAGGGCACTGGCCCGGAGTCTGAGCGGGGGGCCCCGATCGCGGGCCAGGCCACCGTGGGGGCACCCCCCGGGGTTCGATTTCCCCCCCCCTCCCCCCCGGGGCCCGCTCGCGCCGCTGATCCCGCCGTTCCAGAGGTGGTTCAAACCTCGGCGGCGGGAGAGGCCTCCCAGCGGCGGGACTTTGGCCCGTCTGGGCCGGAGAATCACTGCAGGGGCCTCTCCGATCGGAGTGGCGTGATTCCCGCCATCGCCACTACCCGGGTGGCAGAGAATCTCTGCCACGGCGGGGGTGGGATTTTCGGCGGCCCTAGACGATTCTCCGACCCTGCTGGGGGTCGGAGAATTTCGCCCATGATCAGAGAAAACAAGTGTGCAATTGTCATCACGTGTCCAGGCAAATGAATGCTGGTTTTCATGAAATAATTAATGAAATTGAGGAATACCACCCCAGAGTATTGGCAAAACTCTCCACAAATCAAAACAGAAATTTATTTTAGTCACTGTCAGACATGACCCTGCAAATATGCCACTCATGCCAGAGATATCCATGTTCTTACGCTAATGCATTATGGATCTGACATTGCGATTATCCAACAATAAAACTGCCCAGTATGAGATGCCAAGAGCCAGATTTTCAGTTATCGGTGAGGGTGGGAGTGGATTAGGTCATGTTTTACAGATTGTATTCCCAGAAAGCATTTCTGGATCCTGATGAAAATCGGACATGTCCCAAAGGCAATGGGGAGAGCATGGTGGGTGGGGATAACGCAGAACCACTCACCTCCCCAGGGTGGCACAGTGGGACGGAGGGAGGTCTTACACCAGTGGGTCAATGGTTAGCACTGCTGCCTTATAGTGCCAGGGACCCGGGTTCGATTCCGACCTCGGGTGACTGTCAGTGCGGAGTTTGCACGTTCTCCCCTTGTCTACATAGCTTGCCCCCGGTTGCTCCGGTTTCCTTCCACAGTCCAAAGATGTGCAGGTTTGGTGGATTAGCCATGCAAAATTGTCCCCATGTGTCCAAAGGTTGGGTGGGGTTACAGGGTTAGGGCGGGAGATTGGGCCTCGGTGGGGTGCTCTTTCGAAGGGTCAGTGCAGACTAGATGGCCTGTTAAGTTCCTTCAGGAGCTTGCTAATGGGTTAGGGAGGGCAAAAACTGAATTTTCAATGGGGAAATCGACAAACTCAAAAAGCCTATTGCATGTTGGGGCACAGCTGTTGGGTTCAATGAGGGGAGGAGTGAAAGCTTTTTTTTAAACAAATGAAGTATTGGGACGGGGTGAGGTCTTACACCAGATTGCACACATTACCTCTCATTTGGTCATGTGGCCACTCCTTTGTGCAGTGAGGCTGCCTCTGGAGATGCTACCTGCCCCCTTCAGCAAGGTTGCAACAGGCCCCATCATAGCCCTTGACCATGAACGCTTTGAAGATCAGTCTCTAACTCTCTGTGCGAGCTGGTCATGGTGCGTGTCAGTCGATCTCTCACTTTAACTCCAGAGAAGTGACTACTAGAAGCACTTGTTTAAGGTTATCTTTCTCTAACTCCAGTGCTTTTAACTACTGCCCTAAGCTGCTCAAATTTCAATGATACCTCCACCACTGCAAATCCCACTTCTGACACCAGTTTGTAAAATTTAAGGTTTGAGGGTCATAGTAAGTGATTTTAGGATAGTTCATTAAGAGGTAACAGGTTAGATGCATTAGGTAAAAAAAACCAGGAAAAGTATATAAGCAAATTACTGCGGCTGCTGGAATCTGAAACGGAAACAGAAAATGCTGGAAAGTCTCAGCAGGTCTAACAGCATCTGCGGAGAGAGAAGTGAGCTAACGTTTGACGAGCTAACAGGGACGATGGATAGTTTGCACAGAATGTTTATTCCAGTAACTTGTAAGAGCAGTGTTCTGCTTCCCAGCTGAAGTGTTGGGACTCCCTTTCCCAGTCTCTCCCCATCTTCTCTAGTCCATCTTCCACCTGAAGAAAATGGCTCTCTGACGAGGACTGTCCCTGACTCCAAACACTTTTTAATATACTTTATTTCTAGGGGCCAGTGGTTTACACTACATCAATGACTTGTTTGAATTTTTCTAACCAATGAATACAGGGCAGGTTACCCAAGATGTAAGGATGGCCAACCCTGCCTCAGAACTGGTCACACTACCCAAGGACCTAAAGCCTTCCCTCCTGCACCATGCTTCAAGCACACATTGGGCCTTGCTATCATGGTGGCATAGTGACACAGTGGTTAGATCTGCTGCCTCACAGTGCCAGGAACCCAGGTTTGATTCTAACTTTGGGTGATTGTCTATGTGGAGTTTGCAGGTTCTCCCCGTGTCTGCATGGGTTTCCTCCAGGTGTTCCAGTTTCCTCCGACAGTCCAATGATGTGCAGGTTAGGTGGATTGGCCATGATCAATGCTCGTGGTTACGGGAATGGGGTGTAGGAGTGGATCTAGTTAGTGTTCTTTCGGAGAATCGGTGCAGACTCGATGGGCCGAATGGCCCCCTTATGCACTGTAGGGATTCAATGATTCCGATTTCTAATTTGCTAGCAGTTAGTGCTGGGAATAATAATCCAGCGATTTGAAGGCCTACTTTTTAACTTCAATGGTACCTTTCAGAAGAAAATGGAATATATACTTAAAAAGGCAAAATTTGGCGGGCTATGACTAATTGGATAGTTCTTTCAAATAGCTGGCACAAGTATGATGGGCTGAATGGCTTGCATTTTAATATTCCTTTTTAACCATTTGTCGTTTTAGAATCACTGCTGCTACCCACATTCATGATGCCAGTAGCCGCTCCCATGCCATTTTTACTATCCATTACACTCAGGTTTGCAAAATATTGTGTTTTAGTCTCCTCTTCTTCGATTTGTTTTCTCAGCAGTACACACCCTTTCAACAATGATTGTTAATTCCTTTTTTTCAAATTCTGCCGGTTATAGAGTGTGATTATTATGCATCTTAGTAAGTGCTGTGTATATTCGTAATAATCTGCCGTTAATTCCGATTCTATTCGGTTAATGTTATTTCAATGTTTAACTAGCTGCTCCCATTTTTGAATCCATATTATATTTTAAACTTTGTTATTTTTATTGATTAAAGATTAACTTGCACCACATCTTTTCAACTACTTTTTTGTCATCAAGTCTCTACAGTGCCCCCTTCAGCCAATGAACTGTTGCTCGTACAATAGAAACAATGTCCAAAAGAAAAACTGTTTCTGTATAATAAACTATTTATTCATTGTCAAATCATCATTCAAGACCAAAATTTGTGACTGAAAACTATAGTTACACTGTTGCCGTGTTTGTATCTGACAGCCGTGTGCCTAGAATATGGGAACAGGAGTTGGCTACTCCGCCCCTCACGCTGATTTCACGATTCAATTAAATTATGGCTAATCTGCACCTTAGCTCTATTGACCCACTCTTGCTCTATATCCCTTATTACATTTGTCTCTCAAGAAAGCATCGGTTTCAGCTTTGAAATTTTCAGTTGATAGAATCTCAGCAGTCTGTTGGGTAGAATGAATTCCAGATTCCTGTACTCTTTATGGGATGGTGTCCTGATATTGCCCCTGAATAACCTGGTGGCACAGAGGTTAGCATTGCTGCCTCACAGCTCCAGGGACCCCCGGGTTCAATTCCGACCTTGGGTGACTGGAGTTTGCAGGTTCTCCCCATGTCTGCGTGGGTTTCCTCCGGGTGCTCAGGTTTCCTCCCACAGTACAAAGATGTACACAGTGGGCAGCACGGTAGCATCGTGGATAGCACAATTGCTTCACAGCTCCAGGGTTCCAGGTTCGATTTCGGCTTGGGTCACTGTCTGTGCGGAGTCTGCACATCCTCTCCGTGTGTGCATGGGTTTCCTCCGGGTGCTCTGGTTTCCTCCCACAGTCCAAAGATGTGCAGGTTAGGTGGATTGGCCATGATAAATTGCCCTTAGTGTACAAAATTGCCCTTAGTGTTGGGTGGGGTTACTGGGTTATGGGGATAAGAGTGCAGGTGTTGACCTTGGGTAGGGTGCTCTTTCCAAGAGCCGGTGCAGACTCGATGGGCCAAATGGCCTCCTTCTGCACTGTAAATTCTATGATAACGTGCAGGTTAGGTGGATTGACCAAGATATATTGCACCTTTGTGTCCAAAGATTTGTAGATCAGGTGAGGATAGGGTGGAGAAGTGGACCTAGCTAGTGTGCTCATTTAGAGGGTCGGTGCATACTCGATGGGCTGATTGGACTCCTTCTGCACTGTAGGAATTAATCTTGGGTTATGCCCCTTTGGTCTGGCTCCTATCCCCAATTAGGGCAATTGTTTTGTTTTATCAACCCAATAAACTCTTTTCAGCATCTTAAATACCTCCGTTAGATTGCTCCTTAATCTTCTGTACTCCAGGAAATGCAAGCCTACACAACTTGTCCTCACTTAACCTTTTAAGCCCTGGTATCATTTTAGTGAATCTATGCTGTACCCCCTCCAAGACCAGTCCATCCTTCCTTGTGCTCGGTGCTCAGAGCTGTACACACTATTGCAGATGTGTTTAAAAGTACAGAACGGTTCTCACTGTGCACGGGAATGCTTTTGCGAGGAATAAGGGGGGATTTTTAATGGAGGCCTCAATTCCACTATGCCGAGGATGTCCAAGGAACATGTGACACCCTCATATAATTGGGATTAGATGTGGTTCCCCAATAGGCAGGGGCCAGTGTTAGTTTTAAAAAATATATTTTTATTCTCCATTTTCACATTTCCTCCAGAATTTACACCCCACCCACAAGCAGTAAATGGTAACAAATACAAAGTCAATTTCCTTATCAACAACAACGATCCCATCCTCCCACTGCCCCAAGCAACGACCCACCTGACAATATAAACATCAAATAGAACAAACCCTCCCACGGTGGGACAAATAAAGGAGAAATAAAAGAGAAAGGAATTAGGAATCTCCCCTGGTCACCATTACCTATAGCCCCCCCCCCCCCCCCCCCCCCCCTCCTCCCCGCCTAACATTCAATGCCATCTGATTCTCGAAAGAGAACCGTAGATGACACCCATGCATTGCAAGCATCCCCTCCCGGCTCCTCCCCTCCACTTCCTCTTACAAAAATCCCCCCCCCCCATCTTTCCACCCCGGCTAGAATCATCGGCACCTATTCTGCCAGGCTCCGATGGCCGCAGCCCCTTCCCCCCCCCTCCCCCCACCTCACTCCCGTTCACTGGCCAGCTTAAACCGGCCAGCGTGGAGGCCCCTGCCCTGTTTTGTTGTGCTCTTGACTTAGCATAAGCTGCTTCCTTGATGTGCACTCTGACAAAGGAAGGTTCAGACTTGGAGATAGGTTCAACACATGTATTAAACTGTTAACGATTCTCCTACTTGGATTCGACTCTTCTGTTAATCCTGCTATAGCTACTCAGACTATCTAACCAGTCTGCTACAATCCACGTGGTGGGTGTGATGTGTTTCATCAACCCTGTGTACTCACTAAGTGTCTTCACTGGAAAGAGAAGGATCATGTGCTGTGTCCTTGTATATGGGTTGTGTAATGCCTTCCTGTGGTAGTGTCACCTCTGTGTGTGTCTTGAATGCCCATTGGCCGTGTCCTATCTTACTGGCCTATTGGTTGAATGTCCGTGTGTCATGTCTCTGATGCTCCCTCTCGTGTCTATCTAGTCTACATGTATTTACATTAACCCCTTGTGTATTTACAGTGATGTATATCACCACATGCCCGGGTCTCTTTCCCACTTGCCCGGCCCCAGGAAAACCAAGAAATCCACTTTAGCACACAAACCCCGCATATACACCCTAGCGCCAAACAACCATCATTGCAAATGAAAGTCCCCTCTCTTCCCTTATCCAAATATATACAACGTTGGCTCATTTAGCACATACACCCGCCACAGTGAAAAAATACAGCTACATCGGTACATGACCACTTCTCAATTCAGCCACAGTCCTTCTGCCTTCGCAAACCACTCAGCTGCTTCCGCCATCCCGAAATAAAATCCCTTGGATTTGTAGGTCACCTTCAATTTAGCTGGGTATACTATGCTGCACCGCACCTTACTGATGTACAGCGCCTTCTTCACCCGGCTGAAGGTAGCCCGCCTCCTCGCCAGCTCCACCGTAAAGTCCTGATAAATGCGTATACTACCTCCAGCCCACTGCACCACCAGCTTCTGCTTTGCCCAGCACAGGACCTTCTCCTTCACACTGTACCTATGAAAACACAGAGTCACTACTCTTGGCGGCTCACTCTCCTTTGGTACAGGCCTCCACGACCGATGAGCCCGATCCAGTTCATATCTCAAGGGATCCTCCCACTCCCCCAATAGCTTCACCAACATCGTGGCAAAATACTCAGTCGGCCTCGGGCCTTCCACTCCTTCGGGAAGGCCCACAATCCTCAGATTCTGTCGCCTGGATCTGTTTTCCAAGTCGTCCATTTTGGCTCGCAGACCCTCGTTGATCTCTATCACCTTCCACATCTCCTACCCCATCGAGGTACATTGATCGCTGTGCTGCAACTATGTCGCTTCCACTTCCTTCAGCGCCTTTCCTTGCTCCCGTACCTCCGCCACTGCGTTCAATACCGCCGCCCTCACCGGGGCAATGGCCTTCTCCACCAGCACTTTCAATACCGCCCCCATCTCCTTCCTCATGGCCGCCATGTGTTTTGTGAACTGCCTTTCGAGTTCCGCGGCCATCACCGTAATCATTTCTTCAGCCGTGGGCAATGCAGCCTCCCCTGGTGCCCCAGCCTCCACTTTTCTTGCCGTCCCCGCAGTGACCTTTCCACTCCCCAATGGACTTTCAGCTGCTTTTTTCACGGCCTTTTTTTTACTTGTTCTCGACATCTTCCTTCACTGTGCCTTCTACCTGCTTTTGCCACCTCTGTTACCCCTGGGACCAGGCGTTACAAAGGATTAGTTTGCCTTTTTTCCTTCCCTTGGTGCAGCATCCTAACTTGTTCACCCACGCACATGAGATGATGATTGAACGTTCTGCTCTGGTTTGGGATGAAATGTTTGAATAGTCTGCTGAAACTCAAGTGGAATAAATGGTCTGATGTGTTACAATTGATCAAACAGACTTGCAATATAATTCACCCAGGTCTTTAGTCAAGGTGTATGTGTTTGAAATGATAAAAGGTTCAGCGGAGAATTAATTCCCTATGGTGGGGAGTCTGGCAAAGCCTTAAAATTAAAGCTTGGCCAATTCTGGAACAAAATCGGGAAACACATCTTTGTTTTTCAATTAAGCGTCAATTTAGCGCAGCCAATCCACCACCAGGGATCGAGCCTGGGACCTCGGTGATGTGAGGCAGCAGTACTAACCACTGCGCCACTGTGCTGCCCACAGGAAACACATCTTGACAAAAGTTCATAAAAACCCCAAACTCTTTTTTTTCCCCAGAAGGTACATTGCAACGTTCAAGTCTCAGTTTTTGTTTTAGGTAAGAGTACCGAAGTATAAGGAGCAAAGGAACATAAGAACATAAGAACTAGGAGCAGGAGTAGGCCATCTGGCCCCTCGAGCCTGCTCCGCCATTCAATTAGATCATGGCTGATCTTTTGTGGACTCAGCTCCACTTTCCGGCCCGAACACCATAACCCTTTAATCCCTTTATTCTTCAAAAAACTATCTATCTTTACCTTAAAAACATGTAATGAAGGAGCCTCAACTGCTTCACTGGGCAAGGAATTCCATAGATTCACAACCCTTTGGGTGAAGAAGTTCCTCCTAAACTCAGTCCTAAATCTACTTCCCCTTATTTTGAGGCTATGTCCCCTAGTTCTGCTGTCACCCGCCAGTGGAAACAACCTGCCCGCATCTATCCTATCTATTCCCTTCATAATTTTAAATGTTTCTATAAGATCCCCCTTCATCCTTCTAAATTCCAACGAGTACAGTCCCAGTCTACTCAACCTCTCCTCATAATCCAATCCCTTCAGCTCTGGGATTAACCTAGTGAATCTCCTCTGCACACCCTCCAGCGCCAGTACGTCCTTTCTCAAGTAAGGAGACCAAAACTGAACACAATACTCCAGGTGTGGCCGCACTAACACCTTATACAATTGCAACATAACCTCCCTAGTCTTAAACTCCATCCCTCTAGCAATGAAGGACAAAATTCCATTTGCCTTCTTAATCACCTGTTGCACTTGTAAACCAACCTTCTGTGACTCATGCACTAGCACACCCAAGTCTCTCTGAACAGCGGCATGCTTTAATATTTTATTGTTTAAATAATAATCCCGTTTGCTGTTATTCCTACCAAAATGGATAACCTCACATTTGTCAACATTGTATTCCATCTGCCAGACCCGAGCCCATTCACTTAACCTATCCAAATCCCTCTGCAGACTTCCAGTATCCTCTGCACTTTTCGCTTTACCACTCATCTTAGTGTCATCTGCAAACTTGGACACATTGCCCTTGGTCCCCAACTCCAAATCATCTATGTAAATTGTGAACAATTGTGGGCCCAACACGGATCCCTGAGGGACACCACTAGCTACTGATTGCCAACCAGAGAAACACCCATTTATCCCAACTCTTTGCTTTCTATTAATTAACCAATCCTCTATCCATGCTACTACTTTACCCTTAATGCCATGCATCTTTATCTTATGCAGCAACCTTTTGTGTGGCACCTTGTCAAAGGCTTTCTGGAAATCCAGATATACCACATCCATCGGCTCCCCGTTATCTACTGCACTGGTAATGTCCTCAAAAAATTCCACTAAATTAGTTAGGCATGACCTGCCTTTAACGAACCCATGCTGCGTCTGCCCAATGGGACAATTTCTATCCAGATGCCTCGCTATTTCTTCCTTGATGATAGATTCCAGCATCTTCCCTATTACCGAAGTTAATTTAGTTTAGTTACCGAAGCTGCAATTTAGGGCAGCAGGGTAGCATGGTGGTTAGCATAAATGCTTCACAGCTCCAGGGTCCCAGGTTCGATTCCCGGCTGGGTCACTGTCTGTGTGGAGTCTGCACGTCCTCCCCCTGTGTGCGTGGGTTTCCTCCGGGTGCTCCGGTTTCCTCCCACAGTCCAAAGATGTGCGGGTTAGGTGGATTGGCCATGCTAAATTGCCTGTAGTGTCCTAATAAAAGTAAGGTTAAGGGGGGGGTTGTTGGGTTACGGGTATAGGGTGGATATGTGGGTTTGAGTAGGGTGATCATGGCTCGGCACAACATTGAGGGCCGAAGGGCCTGTTCTGTGCTGTACTGTTCTATGTTCTATGTTAAGCTCACTGGCCTATAATTTCCTGCTTTCTGCCTACCTCCTTTTTTAAACAGTGGCGTCACGTTTGCTAATTTCCAATCCACCGGGACCACCCCAGAGTCTAGTGAATTTCGGTAAATTATCACTAGTGCATCTGCAATTTCCCTAGCCATCTCTTTTAGCACTCTGGGATGCATTCCATCAGGGCCAGGAGACTTGTCTACCTTTAGCCCCATTAGCTTGCCCATCACTCCCTCCTTAGTGATAACAATCCTATCAAGGTCCTCACCTGTCATAGCCTCATTTCTATCAGTCGCTGGCATGTTATTTGTGTCTTCCACTGTGAAGACCGACCCAAAAAACCTGTTCAGTTTCTCAGCCATTTCCTCATTTCCCATTATTAAAACTCCCTTCTCATCCTCTAAAGGACCAATATTTACCTTAGCCACTCTTTTTTGTCTTATATATTTGTAAAAACTTTGACTGTCTGTTTTTATATTCTGAGCAAGTTTACTCTCATACTCTATCTTACTCTTCTTTATAGCTTTTTTAGTAGCTTTCTGTTGCCCCCTAAAGATTTCCCAGTCCTCTAATCTCCCAGCAATCTTTGCCACTTTATATGCTTTTTCCTTCAATTTGATACTCTCCCTTATTTCCTTAGATATCCACGGTCGATTTTCCCTCTTTCTTCCGTCCTTCCTTTTTGTTGGTATAAACCTTTGCTGAGCACTGTGAAAAATCGCTTGGAAGGTTCTCCACTGTTCCTCAACTGTTCCACCATAAAGTCTTAGCTCCCAGTCTACCTTAGCTAGTTCTTCTCTCATCCCCTTGTAATCTCCTTTGTTTAAACACAAAACACTAGTATTTGATTTTACTTTCTCACCCTCCATCTGTATTTTAAATTCCACCATATTGTGATCGCTCCTTCCGAGAGGATCCCTAACTATGAGATCATGAATCAATCCTGTCTCATTACACAGGACAAGATCTAGGACCGCTTGTTCCCTTGTAGGTTCCATTACATACTGTTCTAGGAAACTATCGCGGATACATTCTATAAACTCCTCCTCACGGTTGCCTTGACCGACCTGGTTAAACCAATCGACATGTAGATTAAAATCCCCCATGATAACTGCTGTACCATTTCTACATGCATCAGTTATTTCTTTGTTTATTGCCTGCCCCACCATCACGTTACTATTTGGTGGCCGATAGACTACTCCTATCAGTGACTTTTTCGCCTTACTATTCCTGATTTCCACCCAAATGGATTCAACCTTATCCTCCATAGCACCGATGTCATCCCTTACTATTGCCCGGATGTCATCCTTAAATAACAGAGCAACACCACCTCCCTTACCATCCACTCTGTCCTTCCGAATAGTTTGATACCCTCGGATATTTAACTCCCAGTCGTGACCATCCTTTAACCATGTTTCAGTAATGGCCACTAAATCATAGTCATTCACGATGATTTGTGCCACCAACTCATTTACTTTATTCCGAATACTACGAGCATTCAGGTAAAGTACACTTATGTTGGTTTTTGTACCTTGTACTGTCGCCCTTATGGATTTCTGACTATGTCTTCTCTGCCTTGCACTTTTCCCCTTACTTCCTTTTGTTTCTGTCCCTGTTTTACTACCTTCCAACTTCCTGCATTGGTTCCCATTCCCCTGCCACATTAGTTTAAACCCTCCCCAACAGCTCTAGAAAACACCCCCCCTAGGACATCGGTTCCAGTCCTGCCCAAGTGCAGACCGTCCAGTTTGTACTGGTCCCACCTCCCCCAGAACCGGTCCCGATGCCCCAGGAATTTGAATCCCTCCCTCTTGCACCATCTCTCGAGCCACGCATTCATCTTATCTATCCTGACATTCCTACTCTGACTAGCTCGTGGCACTGGTAGCAATCCTGAGATTACTACCTTTGAGGTCCTACTTTTTAGTTTAACTCCTAACTCCCTGAATTCCGCTTGTAGGACCTCATCCCGTTTTTTACCTATATTGTTGGTGCCTATGTGCACCACGACAGCTGGCTGTTCACCCCCCCCCCCCCCCCCCCCCCCCCCCCCCCCCCCCCCCCCCCCCCCCCAGAATGTCCTGCAGCTGCGAGACATCCTTGACCCTTGCACCAGGGAGGCAACATACCATCCTGGAGTCTCGATTGCGTCCACAGAACCGCCTGTCTATTCCCCTTACGATCGAGTCCCCTATCACTATAGCCCTGCCATTTTTCTTCCTGCCCTGCTGTGCAGCAGAGCCAGCCACGGTGCCATGAACCTGGCTGCTGCTGCCTTCCCCTGGTGAGCCATCTCCCTCAACAGTATCCAAAGCGGTATATCTGTTTTGCAGGGAGATGACCGCAGGGGACACCTGCACTGCCTTCCTACTCTTGCTCTTTCTTTTGGTCACCCATTTTCTATCTCCCTCAGTAACCTTCACCTGCGGTGTGACCAACTCGCTAAACGTGCTATCCACGACCTCCTCAGCATCGCAGATGCTCCAAAGTGAATCCATCCGCAGCTCTAGAGCCGTCAAGAGGTCTAACAAGAGCTGCAACTGAACACACTTCTTGCACGTGAAGGAGCCAGGGGCAGTGGACGTGTCCCTGAGCTCCCACATCGCACACGAAGAAAGGAAGTAAATGGAGTTAAAATGTAGATCAGCTGTGATCTGATGGAATGGTGGAGCATAATTGAGAGACTGAGTAGCCCACTTCTATTTCTTTGCATACATTTTGTTGGTACTGATAATTTGCCAAACAAAAATGACCAAGATTTTTGAAAGAGTTAAGGATGTAAAGGTTTTGTTCAGTAAACCTTTTGACTTCCATTCAAAATGTCAAACAAATGTGTTTGGTAATGTAAATTGTCGACACTCCATTTCTGTATTTTAGGCTATATTGGAGGATCACCTTCCATCAGAGATAGTTAGCAAAATCAACCTTGTCGATTTGGCAGGCAGGTGAGTCTTTGGGTATTTTGTGCTTTTTAAGGTGTGGCTGATCTCTAATAATACAAATTTTGTCATCTGCAATCTTGTAATTGGTTAGTGGGTTGATTTGGTGGGTGAAGCCTAATCATAGAGCACACAGAGGACTGGTGCGCAGGTGGCTACCAACAGTTGGTGATGGTGGAGGCAGGGGGAATCTCCTGAATGCAGGGAAAACATCCTCTTAACAAACACCAACCGCCACTGATAATCATAGAATTTACAGTGCAGAAGGAGGCCATTCGGCCCATCGAGTCAGCACCGGCTCTTGGAAACAGCACCCTACCCAAGGTCAACACCTCCACCCTATCCCCATAACCCAGTAACCCCATCCAACACTAAGGGCAATTTTGGACACTAAGGGCAATTTATCATGGCCAATCCACCTAACCTGCACATCTTTGTGACTGTGGGAGGAAACCGGAGCACCCGGAGGAAACCCACGCAGACACAGGGAGGATGTGCAGACTCCGCACAGACAGTGACCCAAGCCGGAATCGAATCTGGGACCCTGGAGCTGTGAAGCGATTGTGCTATCCACGATGCTACCGTGCTGCCCCTTTAAAAAATAAAAAATATTTTTTAATAAGTGCTATATCCAGCCACCTCCTGAATATATTCAAAGTTTTAGCATCAACTACTTCCTGTGATAATGAATTCCACAGACTCACCACTCTGGGTGAAGAAATGTCTCCTGATCCCTGTCCGAAATGGTTTACCCATAATCCTCAGACTGTGACCCCTGGTTCTGGACACACCCACCATTGGTAACATCTTCCCTGTATCTACCCTGTCTAGTCCTGTTAGAATTTTCAAGTCTCTATGAGATCTCCCCTCATTCTTCTGAACTCTAGCGAGAACAATCCCAACCCAGTCAATCTTTCCTCGTAGGAAAGTCCCGCCATCCTTGGAATCAGTCTGGTAAACCTTCACTGCACTCCCTCGAGCAAGAACATCCTTCCTCAGAGAAGGAGACCAAAATTGCACAACTCCAGGTGTGGCCTCACCAAGGCCCTGCTTCTATACTCGAAACCTCTCGCAATGAAGGCCAACATACCATTAGCCTTCTTTACAGCCTGCTGAACCTGCATGCTTACCTTCAGTGACTGGTGCACAAGGACACCTAGGTGCCGCTGCACAGGTCCCGCTGCACACTTCCCTCTCCCAATTTAGAACCATTCAGATAGTAATCTGCCTTCCTGTTTTTGCTTCCAAAGAGAATAACCTCACACTTATCCAAATTGTACTGCATCTGCCATTGATTTGCCCAATCGCCCAAACTGTCCAGATCATGTTGTGGGATCCCTGCATCCTCGTCACAGTTTACCCTCCCACCCAACGTGGTAATCTGCAAACTTTGAGATGTTACATTTTATTCCCTCATCCAAATCATTAATATATATTGTGAATATCTGGGGTCCCAGTACCGATCCTTGTGGTACCCCACTAGTTACTGCCTGCCAATTTGAAAAAGGACCCATTAATCCCTACTCTTTGTTTCCTCTCTGCCAATCAGTTTTCTATCCACCTCAATACACTTCCCCAATCCATGCGCTTTAATTTTGCACAATAATCTCTTATGCAGGACTTTGTCAAACGCCTTCTGAAAGTCACCAACCACCACCTAACTAACTCAAGTGGTGAAGTCTCGGATTTCAGCCTTTCCTGGAAAATCTGGACAACCCTCAATTGCTTGAGGACTAGCCGGGGAGCTTGTGGCCATTACTCAACAAGTGGAACATTAAGAACAGCTCCAATTGTCACCTGGCCATCCAAGTTAGACCATCATCCATATCCTGAACTGCTGCGGTTGACTGTCTGTGGAGTTTGCGTTTTCTCCCCATGTGCCCGTGGGTTTCCTCCGGCTGCTCCCGTTTCTGCCACTGTCCAAAGATGTGCAGATTCAGTTGATTGGACATTTTAAATTGCCCCTCGTGTCCAAAAGGTTAGATGGGATTACAGGGATAGGGTGGAGGTGTGAGCTTAAGTTGGGTGCTATTTCCAAGAGCCGGTGCAGACTCGATGGGTCAAATGGCCTCCTTCTGCACTGTAAATTCTATGATTCTCTGTACACAGCTACCTCACCTCAAGTCAGAGGAAGCCGCGGGAAGTCATAGCTGCCAAACCTAGGAAGCTTATTGCCCCGTGGTTCTCTTCAGCCCTTTATTGAAGCCCCACTAAGCAACCATGCAGATTTACCTGTGAGCCCCCAAAGATGCGGAGCTGCTCCACAAGAACTGTACCAGCTTCACTGCACTCATCTTCAAGCTCCCCTTGGAGTTCGGCTTGCCAGGTGTATGCCTTTTGAGTTCAGTCGTACATCGTGCCATTCTGACATCACGCCGCCGTGGGAGTTCAATTTGAAATGGATGTATAGGGTGGGATTCTCCCCTTACCGGCACCAAGGAGTGGCGTGAACCACTCCAGCCTCGGGCAGCCCGGAAGGTGTGGAAACCTCTGCACCTTCAGGGGCTCAGCCGGCGCCAGCGGGGTTGGTGCCGCGCCAGCCGACGCCGAAAGGCTTGGCGCTGCTCCAACCGGTGCCGAAGGGCCTCCGCCGGCCGGCACCAGTTGGCGCATACCCGGGAGCTCCAGCGTGTGCTGGCGTCATCCCAGCCCATGCGCAGGCGGGTTCTTCTCCGCGCCGGCCATTGCGGACCGTTACACCGGCCAGTGCGGTGGGCCCCGATCGCGGGCCAGGCCACCGTGGGGGCCCCCAGTTCCCCTGGAGGACTCCGCAGGCCGCCCGCAGGGCCAGGTCCCGCCGGTACGGACCTGGTGTATTTCACGCCGGCGAGAACCGCCGAAAATGTGCGGCCACTCGGCCCATTGCGGGCCGGAGAATCGCTGGGGGGGCGGGGGGTTGCTTGCCAACGGCCCCCGACTGGCGTGGCGCGATTCCCACCCCCGCCGATTCTCCAGCCCGGCGGGGGGTTGAAGAATCTCGCCCATGATTCCGGCAAATTGGTCCAATAATGCTGTGCAATATATTGGAATGATGTTCCCAACATTGCACAGCTGGAAAAGCGGCCTGCCACTGCTGGGGGGAGGGAGTGATCATGCCCTGCATTTATGCCATTGGGAAATGCATAGAGGGCCTTCTCACGATATTTTCTAGTTGCGCTGTCAAACATGCCCGCCATGAATGGGAGCAGAGAATCCCGACCACTGTCAACTGAAGCTGTCGAATGCATTGTTAACCTTAATGTTGATCTATAGCAGCTTCCCCAGCCATACAAACATATATTGAGTGTATTAATGGCACCTGCACCTCAGCCAGACAAAAGAGAAATGAAATTAAAATTGCTTATTGTCACGAGTAGGCTTTAATGAAGTTACTGTGAAAAGCCCCTAGTCGCCACATTCCGGCGCCTGTCCGGGGAGGCTGGTACGGGAATCGAACCGTGCTGCTGGTCTGCTTGGTCTGCTTTAAAAGCCAGCGATTTAGCTCAGTGAGCTAAACCAGTGAGCTAAACCAGAGAGAAATGAGAATTATTTTTTTTAATCAACTTATTTTACAGATTGTATATTCTCAACAGAAAACTAAATATGCAATGTTGAATAATTTCTATTTAACTATATTCAAGTGTATGAAGAGCAGAACTGGATATTGAGAGAAGTACACAATGCGGAATTTAACTTTCCTTAGTCTATAGTTTTGACAAACTGTAGTACATCATGAAGCTTTTAATAAAAAAATAATGTAATTATGCCCTCTAATGGCTTAGTTGTAACTTGATGTAAGTAGTAAGGATTTATTCAGTTTGAGTCGCAAAGGAATCTATTTATTTCTCTTTAATTCAATTGTTTTTTTCCAGTGAGAGAGCAGATCCAAATTTCTGCAAGGATAGGATCACAGAAGGATCAAACATTAACAAGTCACTGGTTACTCTGGGAATAGTCATTTCCACTTTAGGTGAGATGTTGCTGCAAACCTTTAAACCGCTCGGCATCAGGTACTGGTGGTATGATTTTTAAAATTAGAAATACCTTTGATTTTAAGATTACAGTAAATATATTGTTGAACAGAAGAAGGAGGATATTCTTGAAAGAAACAAAAATTGCATTTATCTAGCAACCTTTCACATCCCAAAGCACTCCACAGCAAATTAAGTACTTTGGTAGTGTACCCTCATGTATTCATAAAAGCTTGCAGCAAGGAAGGTCATCCATCTGTCAGGCCTGAAAGAGCTGTCCAGCTTAGTCCCCCACCTGAGCTTTTCCTCCCAATCCTGAAAGTAAATCACATTTGTGTGCATGTCCAATTGCCTTTCAAGATACCTATGGAATCTGATTACACTGCCCGATAAAGCAGATTATTTTTCATCTGTAACCTCTGGTTACTGACCCAATTGCTCAAGGAGGAATTCCTCCCTACTTGGTCCAAAACAAACCCTCATAATTTTGAGTAGCTCTATTAGGAATCCCCTGTAACCCCTTCTAGCAACAGAAATTAGTTTTGAAAGAGAACTTCAAAGGATAGCCTTGTGATGAATGAAAAATTGGTTACCCAGTGGCGGATCAGGAAGCAAGAGTTAACAAAATCAGCAAAACATGATTTACTGATAAATTCAGAGCTACACTTCAAAAAAGATCATTGTTACCTGCAGACGGGATATGATCATGAGTGAAAGGATTGAAATCTATTCTTCAATGCTTCATATCAGTAGAAAGAAACACAAGAATATTTTCCTCTTAATGTTTACTGACAAACATGCCGTAAATCAGGCACAAATTGAATGGAAAAGATATTCCAAGTAGAAGTTGTTACCATAATTTTTCAAACCTCAGCGACAGAGGAACCTGACACATTGTGGTGAATATTCACAACAACATGCTAGATGCCAAAATTCTTGTAAATGCCCATTTATTTGTGCCATTTATTAGAACTGCTGTCAATCAATGGCAAATAGCAAGGAAGTGACGAGAAGCTTTTTTTAACTTAGTTGTTAAATTCATCAGACAGATATCAGCTTGCTTAATCTTACACTTAGTAGATAAGGGGCTTCTCCATCAGAGTCCCACACGCAATGTCAGATCTGTATCTCATTTTGTTTTTTGTTTCAGCGATCCTTGAAAAGCAGATGGTTTGCCCCTTATTCAGCCCAACATTCCCCTCTTAGTCAATATCACTGGAAACTGCAATAACTGGTTACCCATTTTATTACTGTTTGTGAGATTTTAAAAAAAAATATTTTCTGGGATGTGGGTGTTGCTGACAAAGCCAACATTTGTTACCCATCGGTCATCAATCGGCCATCAACTGAATGCAAGACAGGCCAGGGAAGGATTTTCTTCTGTAAAGGGAATTGGTGAACCAAGTGAGTTTCTAAACAGCATTTGCTGATCGATGTCATGGTCACCATTACTGAGACTAGCTTTATATTCCAGATTTATTGAATTTAAATTCCACCAACTGCCACATTAACCTATGTCCTGAGTCTGTGGATTACTCGTTCAGTGAGATTATCACTACAGTACACCACCATCTCCCTGGGACAGACATTGCATTGATCTGTTCAGCAATCACATTGCTGTTTGTGGGAGCTTGTCACTTGCAAATTAGCTGCCACGTTTGTTGCATAAAACAGCAACTACAATTCAAAAGTACTTCATTGGCTATAAACCACTTGGCAACATACTGAGGTTGTGAAAATTGCTATTCAAATGCAAATTTTTTATTTCTATTTGTCTGCATTAAAAACAATTCAATTTCAAAGCTAACCCGTGTGGGTTGATGTTCAGTGTAAGAAAACCACATGTGCTGTGTCATTTCAAGTAAATACTCATTAATGAATGCAATTTTTTTACAATTATGTAGCACAAAATTCCCAGATGTCCAGCAGCTGCCAGAGTATAAACAGTGTGGTGAGCGAAGGAGATAATGGAAGCCATTCCGGTACATATTCAGGGAACAACAGACGCCAGTGTTATGTTCCTTACCGTGATTCAGTCCTCACCTGGCTTCTCAAGGACAGCCTTGGAGGGAATTCTAAAACCATCATGATTGCAAGTGAGTGTCCTGGTCTTTTCAAAATTCAACTTAATGTAACAACGGGAAAAACCTGTATTTATACAGTGCCTTTAACATAAAATGTTCAACGGTGCTTTACAGGAGCATTATAAAGCAAAATGAGACGCAAAGAGATATTAACATGATGTTCAAGAGCTTGGTCAAGGATGTAGATTTTTAAAAAATAAATTTAGAGTACCCAGTTAATTTTTTCCAATTAAGGGGCAATTTAGCATGGCCAATCCACCGACTCTGCACATCTTTGGGTTGTGGGGACGAAACCCACGCAAACATGGGGAGAATGTGCGAACTCCACACAGACAGTGCCCCAGGCCAGGATCGAACCTGGGACCTCGGCGCCGTGAGGCAGCAGTGCTTTAGGATGTGGATTTTAAGGAAGAAAAGGAAGTGGTGAAATTTAGAGAAGGGATTCCAGAACTTGGGACTTGAGCAAGACTTGAATAAGTACATGAACAAGAACTTCTCAGTTGAAATCTTTTTAATCCCATTTTTTGTGTACAGGTACCTTTACTAAATGTTGCCTAAGCTATGCACTATTGCCTGAAGAAACCAAGAATGATATTGTGCAGTGCGTGTGAAAAAATAGTCCAGGGTAATATTCACACCCAATGTTTAAGTCACCATTTCTCACAGATACTATATTGCTCCACCTCATTTTCATTCCCCTTTTTATTTTCCAACCTGTTGCCTCGTAGCCCCGGGACCAGGGATTCCGGCCATGGGTCTGTGTGAAGTTTGCACATTCTCCCCGTGTCTGCCTGGGATTCTTCCGGGTGTTCCGGTTTCTTTCCACAGTCCAAAGATGTGCAGATTAGGTGGATTGGCCATGATCAATGCACGGGGCTAGGGTGGGGGA
Organism: Scyliorhinus canicula; assembly: GCF_902713615.1. NCBI lineage: Eukaryota > Metazoa > Chordata > Chondrichthyes > Carcharhiniformes > Scyliorhinidae > Scyliorhinus > Scyliorhinus canicula. Next base: position 86,323,060 of record NC_052147.1, read on the forward strand.
GTGGGCCAAGATAGAGTGAGGATCGGTGCAGACTTGATGGGTCGAGCAGCCTCCTTCTGCACTCTAGGGATTCTATGCATTTTTCCCTCTCCTGCATTGTTTTCCCCCCCTTAAGTTTCAGAGCATCTTCATTTGAGTAGATCTTATCATTGGGAATGGCCTGTTTCCACGTCGTCCCAGTGCCTCTCTTGGGCATCTAGTCGTTCTAGTCCACTTTTCAGCACTCCATCATAGAACCAGCCAGCCTCAATTAATTCTGAATAAAATACAAACCATGTCGTAACCTGGCCACTAGGTGGAGTATGTTACAATGCAATTCAGAAGTTGGCAAAACTGTTTTACTCTCAGAACTGTGCTTTTTTAAGCCGTAACATAGTAACGTTTTTGGTGATTATAGAATCTGTGTGCGACGTAAAATTGTGTTTGGCTAATTTTAATCCTGTGATGATTTAATTCATTATCTTGTGGTGGGAGGTTGCATTAAAAGTATTTTAAAAACACACACGTTGAAGTAAATTTGTTGCCCCTGCTACAACTTCATACACACATACTAATAGAAAGAAGTTAATTAGCTGCATCAGCCCAGATTATTTCCATTTCTGTATTGCTGACTCCTGTGACCTAGTCACAAAGTGCTAATTTTGACATTGTGACCAGGGCTATTTGGCACTTGGCTCATCAAAAGAAGCACAAATATGTTCTGGAATGTTGCTGTTCAGAATTACAATGGTTAAAAACGTTTCAACTACATCTTTCCAGGAGCCGGTGCACACTCGATGGGCCGAATGGCATCCTTCTGCACTAAATTCTATGATATTTTTCTAGATTGCTATCATGCACTGCTTAATAATTTAAAAATATTAATCAATTTGTTTGCTTTTCTTTTGATTGTGTTCTACATCAGTGCTACCAGGAATTCACTGTCTTGCATCGGTAAAGTGGAAATAATGTAAAATACCTCCCAATAGCTGAAGCTGCCTCCTTGTGTGATAAACTGTGGTGAACTCTACTATAATCTCGATTGAGACCAGTGACACGTTTAGTTTTGTTTAAAATCTGAAAATCCAATTATTTACTTCACAAAATGAATCCACAGGGTACACCATTTAAAACAAATTAATTTATTTCACCAATATCAAAGAACACAAATACTGTTAACTATGTTGTCTTAAATAAAGTGTTTCTTGGGTCTTCCGCTCCGGCAGGAGTGTCCCTTCAAATCACCATTAACCACTCCACAGTTGTAGACTTCCGTTCAATGCAGGCATTGCAAGCATATTAAACAGTAACCTTGGTACAAACTCTCCTGGTTCTAGTATCCTTTAACTCTAGAGCATTGCATCTCAACCCCTGTTCCTTAGCTTGGCTATCCTTCCAACCCACTGTAAGTAGTCCTTCAGTTAACAAGAGTTTTGAACTCTTCTAGCCAGCACACAGTTTCAACTCCTGCTGCAAGCTGACTCCAAACTAAATCCTAAAATCCTGTTTAAGGCTAGAGCCACACCCACCATCTACTCACCCCTATAATTAACCTATTATTTTTGACCGTTTTTCTTTTGTTTATCTCCGAGCCAACTTAATACTTGACTGGAACCGAGGTGCTTTACCAGAAATAATCTGCTGGAGAAACCTAATTTTTAAAGGGACCATCAGGCCAACATAAAATATAGGTTCTTCCTCATCATAAGTGTTGCGGCAATCTACTTCGACAGATCTTGGGCGCGATTCTCCGACCCCCCCCCGCAGGGTGGGAGAATCGTGGGAGTGCCGGGCGATTCCTGCTACGCTGCCCTGGCACCCGCACGCGATTTTCTCCCCCCCCCCACCCCCCCCCCCCCCCCCCCCCCACCCCCCCTCCCCCCAAAATGGCGTGCCGCGTTTTACGCTAGGCCGCTCGGAGAATCGCTGCTCACCGTTTCTAACAGTCGAGCGCCGATTCTCCGGCCCGGATTGGCCGAGTGGCCTGCCCAATCCGACCGGTTCACGCCGGCGCCAACCACACCTGGTCGCTGCCGGCGTGAACAGCGCGCGAACGCTGCATGTGCGGCCTGTTTGGGGGGGGGGGGGGAGAGAGGATCGAGCACCAGGGGGGTGCTCAGGAGGGGTCTGACCTGCGAACAGTGCCCACCGATCAGCGCCCACCGATCAGCGGGCCGGCGTCTCTAAAGGACGCACTCTTTTTCCTCCACCACCCCGCAAGATCAATCCTCCATGTATTACGGGGTGCCCGCGGGGAGGACGGCAACCATGCATGCGGTGACTTCATTTAAGCGTCGCCGGCCGCGTCATTTATGCGGCGCCGCTTTGCCGCGGGCGCCAAGGCCCGGCGCACAAAATTAATGCAACGCCGCTCCTAGCCCCCTGGGGGGTGGGGGAATAGGGGGCAAGGAGCGGCCTCCGACGCCGGAGTGAAACACTCCGGTTTTCACTCCGGCGTCGGCACTTAGTCTCCCCTTGGGAGAATCGCGCCCCTTTTCTTTTAGAATCATAGAAAGGTTACAGCACAGAAGGAGGCCATTCAGCCCATCCATGCCAGCTCGAGGAAACCCAGGTGCCCTTTCTAATCCCACCTTCCTGAAACCAGTCCCATTGCCCTGTAGCTTACAGCATTTAAAGTGCAGATTCAGGTACACTTTAAAAGAGTTTAGGGTCTCTGCCTCCACCACCAACTTGGAAAGTGAATTCCAGACTCCCACTACCCTCTGCATAAATAAGTTCTTCCTCATGTCGCCTCTACACCTTCTACCACTTATCTTGAATCCATGTCCCCTGGTTTTAGAATTCTCCACCAAGGAAGAATTATCCTGTCCATGCTATCTCTTCCCATCATAATTTGGTACAACTCAATTAAGTCACCCCTCAGCCGCCTTTGTTCAAGGAAAATAACCCCAACCTATCCAATCTCTCCTTGTAGCTACATTTTTCTAGCCCTGGCAACATTCTTGTAAACCTCTTCTGCACTCTCTCCAGAGGAATTACGTTCTTCCTGTAATGTGGTGACCAGAACTGCCCACAATATTCCAGTTGTGGCCTCACCAGTGTTCTATACAATTCCAACATTATATCCTTACTTTTATATTCTATACCTCTGCCAATGAAGGAGAGCATTCCATATGCTTTTGTTACAACCTTGTCTACTTGAACTGCTGCCTTTAGGGATCTGCCCGTCCTAGCATATTCCCATTTATTGTGTATTCCCTATAACTGTTTGATCTCCCTAAATGCATAACCTCACACTTCTCTGTGTTAAATTAACCTCTGTCCCAACACCGAGCCCTGTGGAACACCCTTGAAACAATTTTCCATTTGCAAGGGCAGCCATCGACCCTTTGTTTCCTTTTACTAAGCCAACTTTTAATCCAGTTTGTCACATTGCCCTGTATACCATGGGCAATCTGCCATGTAGGACTTTGTTAAATGCCTTGCTAAAATCCATGTACACCACATCTGCTACAATAACTTCATCAACTCTTTTTGTCACTTCTTCAAAGAATTCAATCAAATTTGTGAGGCAAGACCTTCCTTTAACAAATCCATACTGACTATTCCTGACTAGTCCATGCCTTTCTTTGTGACAGTCACTCCTATCTCTCGGGATTGATTCTACTAAATTGCCCACCACTGACGTAAAACTAACTGGCCTATGATTGTTTGGCATTTCCTTTTATCCCTTTTTAAACAATGGAACCATGCTTGCATTTCTCCAGTCCTCCGGCACCTCCCCCCTCTCTAGTGAGAATTGAAAAATGATCCTCAGAGCATCTGCTATCTCCTCCCTGATCTCCTTCAGTAGCCTCAGAAACAATCCATCTGGCCCTGGCGACTTATCAACTTTCAGTGTTTCCATCCCATTGAGTACTTCCTCTCTCTCTCTCTTTATGATTATCCAATCCAATATCTGTGTTCTTCCTGGACCACTACATACAAGAACAAAGAAAAGTACAGCACAGGAACAGGCCCTTCGGCCCTCCAAGCCTGTGCCGACCATGCTGCCTGTCTAAACTAAAATCTTCTGCACTTCCGGGGTCCGTATCCCTCTATTCCCATCCTATTCATGTATTTGTCAAGATGTCCCTTAAATTTGCATCATCTATTTTCTTTGTGAACACGGAGGCAAAATATTAATTTAAAACCTTTCCCACAGACTCGACATCTACACACACATTCCCTTCTTGATTTCTGATAGGTCCCACTTTTTCCTTAACTAACCAGTAATATATTGGCAAACATCTTTGGGTTTTCTTTAACTTTACTTACTAATCTTTTCTCATGCCCTCTCTTTGATTTCCTTATTTCCTTTTTTACTTTGTCCCTGCACTTCCTATATAGTGGGGCTGGTTTAGCTCACTTGGCTAAATCGCTGGCTTTTAAAGCAGACCAAGCAGGCCAGCAGCACAGTTCGATTCCCGTACCAGCCTCCCCGGACAGGTGCCGGGATGTGCCGACTAGGGACTTTTCACAGTAACTTCATTGAACTTCTTCGTGACAATAAGCGATTTTCATTTCATAATCATCTCGGCTATCTGCAGTTCTTAGTTCTTTGTGCCTATTGTACGCTTTCTTTTACTGTTTGATCTTCCCCTGTATTCCTCAAGACAACCAGGGTGGACTAGATTTGGCAGTACCACTCCTTATTCTTGGAGGGGACCTGACTACTTTGTATATTTAGGATCTTGCGTTTTAGTGCTTCCCATAGTTTTTCCATTGCTTTATCTTGTAGCAATGTCCCTTCTCGTTTCTGCAAAATTTGTCTCTGCTCCCCCCCCCCCCCCCCCAATTCAAAATGTGTACTCCTGCTTTATCTCTGTCCTTTTCCATGGTAATACTGAATCTAACTAAATTGAGATTGTTATTCCCGATATAGTTAGCAACTGTCACTTCACCCACTTTCCCTTCTTCGTTCCCCCAAGACTAGGTCTAGAATTCCATCTCCTCTCATTCGATTTGTCACTAATTGGTTGAAAAACATTTTCTGGGCATACTGCATGAATCTCTCCCTCAGTTCTCCTTATATTGTTTGAATTCCAGTTGATATTGAGATAGTTAAAGTCTCCAACGATTATTGTCCTACAGGCAGAGATTTGCCTACATATTTAATCTTCTATCCCACTTTCACTATTTGGAGGTCTGTAATATATTCTCAGTAGTGTGATTGCCCCTTTTTTATTTTTATGCTCAACCCATAAAGCCTCGTTTGTTGAACCGTTTAGTATATCATCCCTTCTCACAATGGAATTGATTCTTGCACCATTAGTGCTACTCCCCCTCTTCTTTATCTCTCACTCTATTGTGTCTGAAGACTCTATAACCAGGAATATTGAGCTGCCAATTTTGCCCCTCCTTTAGCCAGGTTTCTGTTATAGAAGTGGCATCCTGCTGCCATGTGTCTACCTGTGCCCTTAACTCCTCTACCCTGTTTGTGATACTCCTCACATTGAAGTACAAACAGTTTCACCCCACTATTTTCCCTTGCTGGACACTTTTTAAACTTTGCTTTTCCTGTAATTCCAAGTCTATCACTACATTTTTTACATCACTAGCTAATGTTCTACCTCCATTTTCCTGATCTGAATTTGACTTATCTGATCAAACTCCTGGGATCCCACCCCCTGCCAGACTAGATTGAGTACTCCCCAGGGGCATGGGAACCTGGATTGTAGTTTTGGGGTGCGAGAGATTGAGAGTAGAGAGGTCAGGAGCACAGTTTTGACTTCGCAGGAGGGCGGCAGTGTTCAGGTCTGTGGTTTGAAGTGTGTCTATTTCAATGCCAGGAGTATACGAAATAAGGTAGGGGAACTGGCAGCATGGGTTGGTACCTGGGACTTCGATGTTGTGGCCATTTCAGAGACATGGATAGAGCAGGGACAGGAATGGTTGTTGCAGGTTCCGGGGTTTAGGTGCTTTAGTAAGGTCAGAGAAGGGGGCAAAAGAGGGGGAGGTGTGGCGCTGCTAGTCAAGGACAGTATTACGGTGGTAGAAAGGATACAAGATGGGGACTCTTCTTCCGAGGTAGTATGGGCTGAGGTTAGAAACAGGAAAGGAGAGGTCACCCTGTTGGGAGTTTTCTATAGGCCACCTAATAGTTCTAGAGATGTAGAGGAAAGGATGGCGAAGATGATTCTGGAAAAGAGCGAAAGTAACAGGGTAGTTGTTATGGGAGACTTTAACTTTCCTAATATTGACTGGAAAAGATATAGTTCGAGTACATTGGATGGGTCGTTCTTTGTACAATGTGTGCAGGAGGGTTTTCTGACACAATATGTTGACAGGCCAACAAGAGGTGAGGCCACTTTGGATTTGGTTTTGGGTAATGAACCAGGCCAGGTGTTAGATCTGGAGGTAGGTGAACACTTTGGAGACAGTGACCACAATTCGGTGACCTTTACGTTAGTGATGGAAAGGGATAAGTATACCCCGCAGAGCAAGAGTTATAGCTGGGGGAAGGGCAATTACGATGCCATTAGACATGACTTAGGATGTGTTGGTTGGAGAAGTAGGCTGCAAGGGTTGGGCACACTGGATATGTGGAGCTTGTTCAAGGAACAGCTATTGCATGTTCTTGATAAGTACGTACCAGTCAGGCAGGGAGGAATGGGTCGAGCGAGGGAACCGTGGTTTACCAAAGAAGTGGAATCTCTTGTTAAGAGGAAGAAGGAGGCCTATGTGAAGTTGAGGCGTGAAGTTTCAGTTGGGGCGCTTGATAGTTACAAGGAAGCGAGTAAGGATCTAAAGAGAGAGCTGAGACAAGCAAGGAGGGGACATGAGAAGTCTTTGGCAGGTAGGATCAAGGAAAACCCAAAAGCTTTCTATAGGTATGTCAGGAATAAAAGAATGACTAGGGTAAGAGTAGGGCCAGTCAAGGACAGTGGTGGGAAGTTGTGTGTGGAGGCTGAGGAGATAAGTGAGATACTGAATGAATACTTTTTGTCAGTATTCACTCAAGAAAAAGATAATATTGTGGAGGAGAATGCTGAGACCCAGGCTATTAGAATAGATGGCATTGAGGTGCATAGGGAAGAAGTGTTGGCAATTCTGGACAAGGTGAAAATAGATAAGTCCCCGGGGCCGGATGGGATTTATCCTAGGATTCTCTGGGAAGCCAGGGAAGAGATTGCTGAGCCTTTGGCTTTGATTTTTAGGTCATCATTGGCTACAGGAATAGTGCCAGAGGACTGGAGGATAGCAAATGTGGTCCCTTTGTTCAAGAAGGGGAGGAGAGATAACCCCGGTAACTATAGGCCGGTGAGCCTAACGTCTGTGGTGGGTAAAGTCTTGGAGAGGATTATAAAAGATACGATTTATAATCATCTAGATAGGAATAATATGATTAGGGATAGTCAGCATGGTTTTGTGAAGGGTAGGTCATGCCTCACAAACCTTATCGAGTTCTTTGAGAAGGTGACTGAACAGGTAGACGAGGGTAGAACAGTTGATGTGGTGTATATGGATTTCAGTAAAGCGTTTGATAAGGTTCCCCACGGTCGGCTATTGCAGAAAATACGGAGGCTGGGGATTGAGGGTGATTTAGAGATGTGGATCAGAAATTGGCTAGTTGAAAGAAGACAGAGAGTGGTAGTTGATGGGAAATGTTCAGAATGGAGTTCAGTTACGGGTGGCGTACCACAAGGATCTGTTCTGGGGCCGTTGCTGTTTGTCATTTTTATAAATGACCTAGAGGAGGGCGCAGAAGGATGGGTGAGTAAATTTGCAGACGACACTAAAGTCGGTGGAGTTGTAGACAGTGCGGAAGGATGTTGCAGGTTACAGAGGGACATAGATAAGCTGCAGAGCTGGGCTGAGAGGTGGCAAATGGAGTTTAATGTGGAGAAGTGTGAGGTGATTCACTTTGGAAAGAATAACAGGAATGCGGAATATTTGGCTAATGGTAAAATTCTTGGTAGTGTGGATGAGCAGAGGGATCTCGGTGTCCATGTACATAGATCCCTGAAAGTTGCCACCCAGGTTGATAGGGTTGTGAAGAAGGCCTATGGTGTGTTGGCCTTTATTGGTAGAGGGATTGAGTTCCGGAGCCATGAGGTCATGATGCAGCTGTACCAAACTCTGGTACGGCCGCATTTGGAGTATTGCGTACAGTTCTGGTCGCCTCATTATAGGAAGGACGTGGAAGCTTTGGAACGGGTGCAGAGGAGATTTACCAGGATGTTGCCTGGTATGGAGGGAAAATGTTATGAGGAAAGGCTGATGGACTTGAGGTTGTTTTCGTTAGAGAGAAGAAGGTTAAGAGGTGACTTAATAGAGGCATACAAAATGATCAGAGGGTTAGATAGGGTGGACAGCGAGAGCCTTCTCCCGCGGATGGAGGTGGCTAGCACGAGGGGACATAGCCTTAAATTGAGAGGTAATAGATATAGGACAGAGGTCAGAGGTGGGATTTTTACGCAAAGAGTGGTGAGGCCGTGGAATGCCCTACCTGCAACAGTAGTGAACTCGCCAACATTGAGGGCATTAAAAAATTTATTGGATAAGCATATGGATGATAAGGGCATAGTGTAGGTTAGATGGCCTTTAGTTTTTTTTTTCCATGTCGGTGCAACATCGAGGGCCGAAGGGCCTGTACTGCGCTGTATCGTTCTATGTTCTAACTAGCAAATCCCCCACCAGGACATTGGTCCCAGCTCTGCATGAGCACAACCTGTCTGGTTTGTGCAGGTTCCACCTTCCCCACAACCGGTCCCAGTGTCTCAAGAATATGAATCCCTACCGGCTACACCATCTCTCCAGCCAGGCATTCCATACTATCTTATCCCTTCTCTCCCGCGCAGGGAACTGCGAGTAGTCCTGAGATTGCTACATTTGAGATCCTGCATTTTAGTGTATCTCTTAACTTCCTGTACTTGGCTTGCAGGTCCTCGTTCCATTGTTTACCAATGCCGTTGGTACCAGCCACTGGCTGTTCGCCATCCCTCCCCAGAATACCCTGCAGCCACTCCGTGACATCCCAGACCCTGGCACTAGGGAAGTAACATACAATCCTGATTCATGTTTGTGGCCACAGATCGATCTGTCTGTGCCCCGATCTATTCAATCCCCGATCACTATCACCCTGCCACTTGTTTTTCTCCCACCCATCTGAGCAGCAGAGCCACCCACGGTGCCATGAACTTGGCTGCTGTTACTTTTCCCTGAGAGCCCCCCACAATAGTATCTAAAGCGGTTTATCTATTTTGTTGTTTTTCAGTCTAAACAGAGCTGACTTGTGACAATAAGCGATTATTATTATTATGAAGCCATTGTTTATTCTTGTTTTTGTATCTCCTCTTGATGTACAATATGATCATTACAGCATATGTTTTTTGACTACAGCAATCTCACCTGCAAGCACAAGTTATAGTGAAACTATCAGCACCTTAAGATATGCAGCACATGCAAAGAATATTATCAATAAACCCCGTGTGAATGAGGTGAGGAATTTGTGATTGTTTGCCAGGTCACTACTTTCAAGCTATGTCTTTTCTGTTCTCTTTTAAAGTAACCACTCTTCCACATGGGTCAATTGGTTATTTTGGTGTTGAGTATTGGATTGCCCGTTTGAAGGGTGAAGGCATCATGCCTGTGCTAGATTAATAAGGGCAGTTGCACTGACTCTCGACAATCTTTGACCTATGGATGGGAAAGATCAGCCCTGGTTTCTGCTCCCTGGTCACTATTCAATAACCTCTGATGGGGTGTGGGAGTGTGTGAACAATGTGTTAGTTTAGGATCTGGCTCAGCTATGATGCTGTTTTTACTCCCAATACTTTCTGACACATGAAGAATGACTGCTGGGTAAAATACTAGAAATGTGGCCAGCACCAACGACAAGTTACAATAAATAGTCTCAACATAAGTAAATGTCTAATGGTGCGACACAGAATAGTTATTGGACAACATTTAATATCGAGCCACATAAGTAGGGCAAGTGACCAAAAGCTTGGCCAATGAGGTAGACTTTTGGCTTAAAGGAGAAGTGAGAGACAGCGGTTTGGGGAGAGAATTTCAGAGCTTCGGTCCAAAGGAGCTGAAGCCATTGATGGAATGATTTAAATCAGGATGCACAAGGATCCAAAACTAGAGAAATGAAGGGCACTCTGAGCATTGTCGGAGCACCAGGGAAATGGTACTGTAGCATGAGACTGTTTTTTTTAAAAATAGAATATTAGCCGTGGTAACCGTAAGTGAAATCACTGTCTCCCAATTGGAATTGTTTTGTATATGGTCGATACAAAATGTATTTTATACAATTATACTGGACATAATTTCAATGTCTTAAGAGTCCCCTTAACCCTTTTCAGGATGCTAATGTAAAGTTGATTAGAGAACTACGTGAGGAGATCAACCGATTAAAAACCATGCTCATGAATTTTGAATTGGTAGGTAATAAATTCTCCCCTAATGTCATAGAGAAAATAATAAGTTGTATATTAAATGCATCGTCTTATTTATTATTCTTTATTTATTATTCATTACTACCATGTTAAAAAGCATCAAATCTGATTAAAGAAATTATTTGTGAAAATGTATTTCAAATACTCTCTTGACCGTAGTTTGGTTAAAGCCTTTCAAGAATACATTAATTAAATATCAGTGATCGTTGCCCCTGGAGATTTACTTATGCTATGAGTTCTGGAAAATATGGATAAATAAATATCCCGCTTCACAATTCTTGATAATGAAGTCGTATATGTGGCCACCTGGTGCTCTGTGTATTAACTTTTCTTGTAATAAGCAACAACTTGCATTCATGTCACACCGTTAAAACAGTATAATGTTCCAAGGTGCTTCACAAGAACAAAAACCTGGTTGATTTTCTCAGCTCCTCATCTCTTCATTAAGATACAGAAAATGGTGTGTAATGCCGCTGTACTTTTCCTCTGTGGCCTTTTGACCTACTGGACACATTGTCATTGGCAGGGTGGGTTTAGCTTTCCTTGCAGTTGACAAGGTGGATAAAAACAATAATCTTGGAAAGAAAGAAGGAAGGACTTCCATCTGTAGAGTAGCTTTCACATCATCAGGGTGCTCTAAAATGCTTCATAAACAGTGTATTACTTTTGAAGTACAGTTATTGCTGTTTTGTAGGTAAATAGAGCAGCCAGTTTACGCACAGCAAGGCCACATACAGAAGTTAGATAAGTGATTTATTAAACACTTGGTAGTATTCGTTGAGGGTTACAAGGAGAACACCGTTGTCCTTTTTTGAATAGTGGCATGTAGTTATTCACACTTGCCTAAGTTGGTGGACGGCAACTCCTCCCACTGCAGAACTCCCTCAGGTGAAGTAACAACCTAGATGTGGTACCCTGGAGTAGGTCTTCACTCAGATCTTTTGACTCTGGGGAATGGGTGGGTGAAGGGCAAATAATTAAATCTAACACTTCCGAGATTTAAAGTTGGTTTGGTGTGAGGGAGAGAAATATTGGACCAATTTAAATACAGAACATCTCCTATGTAATTATTTTTCAATGGTTAAATAAGAGGAGATGATCTAGGTTTGTCCAATTGTTGTATTGTTAGACAAAAAATACTTGTTTTATGCTTGCCAGAAAAGCAGATAACAGGCTTATTTCAAAGCTTCTGATGGGAGAGCAGTTGTACTTAATAAACCGACCAACAGGATTGCGGGAATTTTCTAGAATGACTCTGCTGGAGTTTGCTAGGACCTTGTGTCACTCCAAGAACACTGTTGTGATGTTCCTCATTTGCTTCACTTCAATGTTCAAGTTCTTTACGCAGAGGGTGGTGGGTGCCTGGAACGCATTGCCGGCGGAGGTGGTAGAGGTGGGCACGATAATGTAATTTAAGATGTATCTAGACAGATACATGAATGGGCAGGGAGCAGAGGGATACAGATCCTTTGAAAATAGGCGACAGTTTTAGATAGAGGATCTGGATTGGCGCAGGCTTGGAGGGCTGAAGGGCCTGTTCCTGTGCTGTAATATTTCTTTGTTCTTTGATCCTGTGAGTTGTGCAGCTGGATTGTGTACTCGATCAATTTAGCACGAAAGCTAAAATAATCTATAATGCTGTTTTGCAGCGAAACTTCAGTCCTTCTTTAAGCGATGAGAAAGATGGAAGCCTAACAGAAATGTTACTTCAAAATGAACTCAAGGTTAGTTCTGTTCTTCATATGAAACAAAATAAGATAAGATAGGTAAACTAGTGGCACAAATAGAGGTAAGTGGTTTAGGTCTGATCACAAGTACATAGTTACAAGGTAACCAGGGTTGAGAAAAAAGATTCCAGGATACACAATATTTTGAAAAGATAGATAGAAAGGAAAAGGAGGAGGGGTAGCCCTGATATGAAAGAATGACAAGGGTATGTGAGAAAGAATCTTGGCTAAGAAGAGATTAGGAATGGGAAGGCTCAAAACACTGGTGCAAGTTGTTTATGGACCTCCTCGCAGTAGCTATTCCTTTGGAAAGAGCATTAAACCAAAGATTATTGGAGCTTTTAACAAAAATAGATTGTGTTGTGATCTAGCCAATGTTAATTGCATGCAAACCAAATCCTAAAGGGACACTTATTCTGTGTAGCACACCTCTTTTCTGTTTATATTTCAATGATAAAAAAACACATTTACTGAATTCAAAAGATACAAATTCCAGGAACACTTTTGGTATTTTAAACATGAAACAAAATATTTATTAACAATAAGATTGCATTTAAACAATTAAAATTAGTTTCTCTGAACAAAAATACTTCCCACTTGTTTCTATTCACAAACTCCCCTTTAGGCAACCACCCCATATAGATGTTTAACCATAAAAATTCCAGTAATATTACCACAAGGCACAACCACTGTAGGGAACGCTTGGCACAGGGCTCCTCATTTCCTCCCACTCTGCTGTGGAAATTCAAGAAACCTCAAAACCAAACCCTAGGCAGCACAGTGGTTAGCACTCTGGCTTCACAGCACCAGGATCCCAGGTTCGATTCCTGGCTTGGGTCACTGTCTGTGCGGAGTCTGCACGTTCTCCCCATGTCTGTGTAGGTTTCCTCCGGGTGCTCTGGTTTCCTCCCACAAGTCCCGAAAGACGTGCTATTAAGTAATTTGGACATTCTGAATTCTCCCTCTATGTACCCGAACAGTCACTGGACTGCGGCGACTAGGGGCATTTTACAGTAACTTCATTGCAGTGTTAATGTAAGCCTACTTGTGACAATAAAGATAATTAAATTATTAAACCCTGCAAAACCGACTTTTCTGGGTCGTTTGGAAATCTGCCTCTTCACAGCTCTTTGCCAGCACAGGGCAGTACCCCAGGACATCTTACATGGCCACTCCAAAACACAGCTCCCAAACTTTCCTTAAGTATTATTTGGTCTCTTTATGTTTTGAGTCTATTGTTCCTAGCCCATGTTACTTTCGTAGACTGTAAAATATTTCATGTTCTCCCTCTTGCTCCTTACAGGTCAAATAAAATTGAATAACTTTGCCTTATTTATTCATGATCTTTTGCAAATTGTAAACCTTTTTTATTACCCTTCGAAATTTAACAGCTAAAAATCTTAATCCTCACTACCTAATGTAAATTTCTACCATTGGCTTAATTACTTTGAGAAAATTAAAAAGTGCATGCCTTTTCCAACAGACTTCTTTGATGCCCTAACCCATGTAGACACTCAGCCCTCAGCTTAATTAAATTATGTCCCACACAGACACATGTGTGCTTCACAGAATAACACAATAAACCCCCAAAATATTAAAAAATAATAACATCTTTTTTCACTACTGGACCAATCAACTTGGAGAAGGTGGCCTGGAAGATGAGTTTGTAGAATGCTTTTGTGACAGTCTCCTGGAGCAATATGTTGCAAAACAAACTGGGGGGTAAAGGTATTTAGCCAGAAATTTAAAAATAGATTGTAAGAGCTTTTACAAGTGTATGAAAAGGAGTGAATAGCTAAATTAAATGTTGGTACCTTAGAAGCAGAAACGGGCGATATTATCATGGGGAATGAGGAAACAACTGAGATATTGAACAAGTATTTGGGAAGTATTTTCCAGCCTTGCCACAGTGGGCTGCCCCATGGTGGATGCAGCGGGTCATTCAAACCCTCATTGACTTAGGCAGGACCTGAAAATCCCGCACGTGGGTAAACTGGAAAATCCCGCATTTAGTGTGTGTCCTCACAGTAGAAGGCACAAGTTACATCCTAGAAATAGGTTAACCAAGGGGCTAATAAGAGTGAGGACATTAAGGTAATTAATGTCAGCAGAGAAACATTTTGGAGAAAATCAAGGGACGAAGATGCAACAAATTTCCAGGACCTGATGCACTACCTCCTTGCATTCTAAAGCAGATAAGTACAGATATAGTGGATGCATTGGCTATGACTTTCCAAAATTCCAAAGATTCTAGAACAGCACAGCAGTTTGGAAATGAGCAAATGTAACACTTCAAGAAAGGAGGACAAGAGAAAACAAGGAACTCCAGACATCAGAAAAGTGCTGGAATCTATTATTAAGGAAGTTTTAGTAATGCATTTAGAAAAGTGCAGAACCAGTTAACATGCCTTTATGAAAGAGAAATCCTGTTTGGCAAATATATTAGTTTCTTGAGGATGGGGTAAATGAAAGGGAACCAGTAGACGTACTATGCTTGGATTTCCAAATGGATGGAGAATTGGTTAATGGACAGAAAGCAGAGGGTGTGATAAATGGGGCACTTTAAAGTTGGCAGGCTGTAAATAGTGGAGTGCTGCAAGAATCAGTGATGGAGTCGCCTCTATTTGCAATCTGTACAAATGACTTTGGAGAGACAGAATAATGTATCCGAGCTTTGTGATGATACAAAACTAGGTGGAAATGCAAACAATGAGAACACAAAATGATAAGGACATGTTGGCATACACATGGGGCAAGATTCTCCGCCCCCACGCCGGGTGGGAGAATTGTGGGAGGTCCGCTTTCACACCTCCCGCGATTCTCCCACCCACCCCAAAATGGAGTGTCGCGTGTTGCGACACGCCGCTCGGAGAATCGCGGGCAGCCGTGAAAAACGGCGGCCCGCGATTCTCCGACCCGGATGGGCCGAACGGCCTGCCGTTCGCGACCGGTTAACGACGGCGGCAACCACACCTGGTCGCTGCCGTCATGAACATGGTTTGAGATGCCCGTTTGGGGCTTGTGGGGGGCGTACAGGGTACTGAGCACCACGACCGTGCTCGGGAGGGGACAGGCCCGCGATCGGTGCCCACCGATCGTCGGGCCGGCGTCTCAATGGGACGCACTCTTTCCCCTCCGCTGCCCCGCAAGATCAAGCCGCCATGTCTTGCGGGGCGGCGGAGGGGAAGACGGCAACCGCGCATGCGCGGATTTACCGTCATCCATCGTGACATCAGCCACGCATGCGCGGCTGACGTCATTAGGCCCGTCGGCCGCGTCATTCTCGGCGCGTCGGGCCTGGCGGCCGAGATTCACGGCAGTCCTAGCCCCCCAGCGGGGGGAGCGGCCTTCGACGCCGTTGTGAACCTCTCCGGGTTTCACGACGGCGTCGGGCCTGGCGGAGAATTCCGCCCATGATGTGAGGAATTGAGGTTATTCACTTTGATCAGAGGAGGAAAGCAGAATATTTTTTAAAGAGCATGAAACTTGTTGATGTTCAGGGAGACTGGTGGTGCGGGTTCAATAGGCCGTAAGGTCTTCCCCTGCACCTATCTAGCCGGCTCTTGAATGTATTCCATTTCTTAGTCTCAACTACTTCCTGTGCTAATGAATTCCACAGGCTCACCACTCTTTGGGTGAAGAAATGTCTCCTCATCTCTGTCCTAAATGGTCTACCCTGAATCTTCAGACTGTGACCCCTGGTTCTGGACACACCCACCATCGGGAACATCCTCCCTGCATCCATCCTATCTAGTCCTGTTAGAATTTTCTAAGTCTCTATGAGATCTCCCCTCATTCGTCCTAACTGATTAATCAAATTGAAGTTTTTGATGAAGTAACAGAGAAGGTTGATGAAGGAAATGCAGTGGGTGATGTCCATATGGATTTTAAGAAAGCATTTGAAAAATTTCTATTTAAAAGACTAGTTAACAAAATCGAGGCTCTTGGAATATGACGATCGGTGTCAAGTTGGATGAAAAATTGACTTAAAGGACAGAAAACGGAGAGTCAGTTATTTTTCAAAATGGAGCTTGGTAATCAGTGGAATTTTCCAAAGATGAGTTCTAGGACTGCTGTTTTTTTGTTATATATAAAAATTATGGATATTGGAATGCTGAGTAAAATTCTGTTTGTCAATATACTAAACATGGAGTGGCAAACGTGAAGAGGATACTAATCGACTGCAACAGACATAGATAAGCTAGCAGAATGGTCAGACAAGTGGCAGATGGAATTTAATACAGAAAAGTGAAATGTTGGGCAGCGCAGTGACGTAGTGGAAAGCACTAGGACTACAGCGTTGAGGACCCGGGTTCGAATCCCTTTCCTGGATCCGAATCCTGGCCCTGGGTCACTGTCCGTGTGGAGTTTGCACATTCTCTTTTTTTTTAAAATTTAGAGTACCCAATTAATTTTTTTTAATTAAGGGGCAATTTAGCGTGGCCAATCCACTTAGACTGCACATTTTTTGGGTTGTGGGGGCGAAACCCACGCAAACACAGGGAGATGTGCAAACTCCACATGGACAGTGACCCAGGCCGAGATCGAACCAGGGACCTCGACACCGTGAGGCAGCAGGGCTAACCACTGCACACCATGCTGCCCGAGTTTTCACATTCTCCCCGTGTCTTCGTGGGTTTCACCCCCACACCAAAAAGATGTGCAAGCTAGGTGGATTGGCCACGTTACAATTGCCCCTTAATTGGGGGGGGGGAATGGGGTACTCTAAATTTTTAATTTTTAAAAAAGAAAAGAAAAGTGGCATTTTGTCAGAAGGAATAGAGAGTGGCAATATAGACTTAATAACATAGTTTTAAAGAATATGCAGGGATGCATGATCTTTTAAGATGGCAGGGCACTTTGAGAGAATAGTTAGAAAAGCTTTTAGAATCTTGGGTTTTGTAAATAGATGTACAAGTACTAAAGCAGGGGAGTCTTGCTGTATAAAGCTTTGGTCAGACCCTGAGAATATTGCGTCCTATTTTGGATATGAATATTCTTGAGAGGGTACAGAGGAGATTTACTTGAGTGGGGCATTTTAGCTACAAGCTTAGGTTGGAGAAGCTGGGATTGTTCTCCTTGGAGCAAAGAAGATTGAAAGGAAATTTGGTTAGAGCTTTGCAAGATTATACCAGGTTTAGATGAGATAGACGAGAAAAAACTGTCCCCATTAACTGATGATACAAGAACTAGTGGACACAGATTTATGGTTTTGGGCAAGAAATATGGGATGAAATGAGTGGAAAAAAAACTTTTTTTTACATTAAGTTGATCTTGTTACCCATGAAAGTGGTGGAAGCAATGGCAAGCAGTGATTTCAAAGGAAATTGGATTGGCGCTGAAGGAAATAAACTCTATGGGGGTAGAGCAGGGGAATGGGACTGAGTGGACTGTTCTCTGAAAAGCTGGCATTGCCTCGATGGGCCAAATTATTTCTTTCTGTACTGTAGATGACTCTTTGACTCTTAACATTGAACCATGACTAATATGCTGCGGTATTGAAGGAGCAATAAGATTGTCTGAATGCTTTCCTATTTATCACATGAAGTACCTAATTAATGCTGTTTGGTAACATGTTAGATGCAGCTTAGATTAAATATTGATGACAAGAATTACTGTGATCTTTCTCAGGTAGACCAGCTTACCCAGGATTGGACAGACCGATGGAAGGACACAAAAGCAATCATGGAGGAATACTATGTGGACATAAACAGAGGGAAAGCAGGGGTGATTGTTGCCTCCCTGTTACCTCATTTAATAGCAATGGATGAGGATATATTAAGTACTGGTGTTGCTCTTTACCATCTTAGGGTAAGATTTCAGACCTGTTTTGAAGTGATTCACTGTTGATTTGATTCCTTCACATTACATATTCTCCTGGTGATATTCCCACACTCTCTCAAAGGTTCCTGTAAAAGTTCTCCTGGCTGGTTGGTTACCTGCTTCTATGCTTGTGCTACTGCAGATCAGGCAGGAGAAAGTGCAGGTAGATCCTTTCTATTTTCCGGTACTTACTTGCTCTGTTCTGCCTCTTGGAGGCACCCCGTAATCTTCCTAGCTCTGAGTAATTGTAGAAATGAGGATCACACCGTATCGCTCTGTAGGGAAACCTTTCAATGCATTTCCACGGAGACCTTGATAGGTGATGAGCTAAAGTTCACAGTGACGCACACCATCAGGATCGAGAAGGATAAAAGGTTAATTATGGTACAGCAGGAGCTGGTGCTGGAGAGAGCCACAGCCAGTGGAGAACCCCATCAGAGGCTCCAAGCTTTGCTCAGCTGGACATAGATACTGAGTCTCAAGAGACATACCGAAATGAGTACTTGTAGATCAGCAATGGGAATGTGTGAGCTTCTAATAGAATTTCCAGATGCACAAAGAATTGACAAGTCCACTTCTGGTATGAGTGCATTTGTGCTGGTCACCATCTCCACTTAAAGATTGTCTGACTTCGTAGAGAGATAGGTAGGCCACCAAACGCATACTGGCCCATGTCCAATGGCCAACACACACTCAGTTTACAGATGATCAAGCAAAGCATCACTTTGATGGCTGAACACCACGTTGTTATGCAGCCAAGTTTTCCTCTGGCCTTGGTTCGCAGGGATGTGCATGCGAGTCCTGAGAGAGCAGGTAGGAAAAGGGCTGATGGCAGTGGAAGCTCTGTTCAATGGCACCCGGACTTCCTCACTCTTGCTTCTCTTCATGGATACAGCACCCCCTCAGACAGAGCCAATCTGATCTGCACAAGTGCAGGTGGAGCAGCCTTTGGTCGGGCTGAAGTTCAGAGGATGTCTGTCACTGGCATCTCATATTTCAAAGCAGGGGATGGAACAGCCTGCCTCTACCTTAGCTCAAACCACAGAGATTGGGCCATATAGAAGTAATAGAACGCATACTAGGAAAAGGCCTGAGTTGTACAAAGGGAAGCACGTGTGCCTATTACATAGTTAGTATTACATTGATGCTCTTTATGTGAATTTATGTGAAGTACTCATTCCCATAGGCTTTACTTTGACCCTAGTCAGTTTCATTCTGGTGAATGGACTTGATGAGGAAAGGCTGTGAATGTGATAGTTAGCTAGCTGGGTGTTATTAACATGAGTGTTAATAGAAATCTTTTAATTTTGTAGCTGCTTTTCTTAATGATGAGTCAGGATGAGGCCAATATAGACTTCTCTGGCAGACAGGTTTGTGGTTACACGCACCAATCGTAAGTTCCCCATGGAAGGCTTATGCAGAAAGTGGGATAGTGGGAAAATTGGCCAGTTGGATAACGAACTGGCTAACCGATAGAAGTCAGAGAGTGGTGGTAGATGGCAAACATTCAGCCTGGAGCCCGGTTACCAGTGGCGTACCGCAGGGATAAGTTCTGGGTCCTCTACTGTTTGTGATTTTCATTAATGACTTGGATGAGGGAGTTGAAGGGTGGGTCAGTACATTTGTAGACAGTACGAAGATTGGTGGAGTTGTGGATAGTGAGGAGGGCTGTTGTCGGCTGCAAAGAGACATAGATAGGATGCAGAGCTGGGCTGAGAAGTGGCAGATGTAGTTTAACCCTGAAAAGTATGAGGTTGTCCATTTTGGAAGGACAAATATGAATGCAGAATACAGGGTTAATGGTAGGGTTCTTGGCAATGTGGAGGAGCAGAGGGATCTTGGGGTCTATGTTCATAGATCTTTGAAAGTTGCCTCTGCAGTGGATAGATTTGTGAAGAAGGCCTATGGTGTGCTAGCGTTCATTAGCAGAGGGATTGAATTTAAGAGCTGTGAGGTGATGAAGCAGCTGTACAAAACCTTGGTAAGACCATATTTGGAGTAGTGTGTGCAGTTCTGGTTGCCTCGTTTTAGGAAGGATGTGGAAGCTTTGGAAAAGGTGCAAAGGAGATTTACCAGGATGTTGCCTGGAATGGAGAGTAGGTCTTACGAGGAAAGGTTGAGGGTGCTAGGCCTTTTCTCATTAGAATGGAGAAGGAGCGACTTGATAGAGGTTTATAAGATGATCAGGGGAATAGATAAGTAGACAGTCAGAGACTTTTTCCCTGAGTGGAATAAACCATTACAAGGGAACATAAATTTAAGGTGAATGGTGGAAGAAAAGGGGGGATGTCAGAGGTAGGTTCTTTACCCAGAGAGTAGTGGGCGCATGGAATGCACTGCCTGTGGAAGTAGTTAAGTCGGAAACATTAGGGACTTGCAAGCGGCTATTGGATAGGTACATGGATTACGGCAGAATGATGGGGTGTAGATTAATTTGTTCTTAATCTAGGACAAAAGTTCGGCACAACATCGTGGGCCGAAGGGCCTGTTCTGTGCTGTATTTTTCTCTGTTCTATGTTCATTATGATCTTTCTCCCTCCTCTGAGGATGCTTGGTGCTTTCCACCTTCGTCTTACTCCTTCTCCACTCCTCTCTGCTGCACCATGTTTTGAAGGGCACAATAGACCACAACAATTGTGGAGATCTTTAGTGAGGCACATTGAAGGGCACGTCCAGATCAGTCAAGGCAGCAAAACCTCATTTTGAGCAAGCCAGTGGCAGTGGTGATGACACAGCTCCTGCTGTATTTCTCCTGTGCCTCTCTGGCAGGATTTTTCACTGGGGTCTTGAGTGGCTATCCATTGTCACCCAGGAGCCAAACGTTGAGGCTGTTTAGTGGAGCGAAAACCTAAGAGCTTGAGACTGCCAGAGCATGTTATGGCAGCTCTCTGGATACCTGACACAGACTTAAATAATTGTGGTGGTCAGAGATCAGACCACATTAAGGGAGCAGAAGCCCTTCTGATTAACAAAGATGCTTGACAAATCTGAGGATGCCTCAATTGCTATGTGACCCCCATAGGATTCCGAAGGATAAATGACACAGAAACAGGCCATTTTGCCCAACCAGTCCAAATTGGCATTTATCACAGAATTGTTAAACGGCGCAGAAGGAGACCATCGTGTCTGCATAGCTCGCCAAACAAACATTGTGACTTTGTGCCAATCCACTGCCTTTTCCCCTACCCCTACACATTGTTTCTATTCAAACAATCATGTAATTCACTTTTGAATGCCTCAGTTGAATCTGCCGGCACCACTCTTCCAGGCAGTGCATTCCAGACCCAAACCATTTATTGTGTCAAAAAGCTTTTTCTCACGTAACACTTGGTTCTGTTGCAAATGTCTGCCCCTTCCTTCTTGCTCCTTTTACTTGCAGGGACAGCCTCTCTCTGTACTGCCCAGCCCCCTCATGATTTTTTATAATAATAATCTTTATTGTCACAAGTAGGGTTACATTAACACTGCAATGAAGTTACTGTGAAAAACTTCGAATTGCTACACTCCGGCGCCTGTTTGGATGTACAGAGGGAGAATTCAGAATGTCTTATCTAACAGCTCGTCTTTCGGGTCTAGTGAGAGGAAACCGGAGCACCCGGAGGAAACCCACACAGACACAGAGAGAACGTGCAGACTCCGCAGACAGCCAAGCAGGGAATCGAACCCGGGTTCCTGGCATTATGAAGCACCAGTGCTAACCACGGTGCTACGGTGCTGCCCATTGTGCTACCATATCGCCCATACCAACGAATCTTCCAACTAAACTAAACAAAACAAGAACTCTAAGCTCATTAAAATTTTCTATAATGAGCTACAGTCAACCCTTCAAAACCGCTCCATTTAGGTAACTATTAGGTTAGCAGGGAGGCTCCTGACTGGAGTTAAGAAAAATGGTTACAAACAACAAAATACTAAAACCCCATAAACCTTGCACTCTGAAAGTGAGCTGTATAATTTCATAAAAAACAGAACCCCACATCGAAATAACCCCAAATCTAAACCAGACCTGTAAAAATTCAACCCCATGAAGAACAAGAAAATACAAGAACAAACACGAAACCTCAACAATTCAAAGCCTAAAAACTCAATTATGCCACACTCAACTGATATTTTTTAACACAGGAGCCTGCCTCTCCCAGTGCGTCAAATAAATAGTTATTTCCATCGAAAGTTATTCTAATCCTAGCCGGGTAGGTCACGCTGAACTGGACTTCACTTTTATACAGGACGGCCTTGGCTCTATTGAAGACAGCCCTGTTCTTCGCCAGCTCTGCTCCCACGTTTTGGTAGAACCTGATGGCATGGCCCTCCCATTTAAAGTCCCAATGTTGCTTCTCTCATCTCAGCACCTGCTCTTTCTCCTTGTAACTATGGAATTTCACTATTGCCACATGCGGTGGATCCTCAGGATGGCATCTCTGCTGGCGTGTACGATGGACACGATCCAATTCAGGAGGGGATTTGAATCCACACTCGCCCACTATTGTACCAAACATATCTGCAAAGTACTCTGTGGGCATTGGATCTTTCATCCCCTCTGGCATTCCCACAATTTGAATATTCTACCTCTTGGACCGATTCTCTACATTGTTCACCTTGGCCTTCAACGACTTGTTCGCATCGGCCATCGAAGACAGCTGCGATTCCAGTGAGGCAATCCGGTCACTGTGGCTCATGAGGGCCACTTTCGTATCTTTTATCGTGATTCCATGAGGTTTCACGGTTTCATTGTTTTCTCTACAGCTGCACGGATGGGGGCCAAAGACATCTCCGTTGATTTCCCAAGGTCCTCCGACACAATTCTTCAAATTCCTTCACCAAGGTATCAGACAGCACCTCGGCCATTAGTGGAGTGGCCGGAGCCCCAGAGCCAGACTCTGCCATTTTACCTGTCGGTGAACTCTGAGAGGCCTCAGACTCAATCGATGACCTTCTGCTGTCCAACGTCTTTCCCCTGACTTTTCTGGGCATTTCAGTCATGCAGGCTCCTTATTCCATTAACTGTATGGGTTTTCAAAAGAAAATATCCCTAATTCTAAAAAAAAAGGGGGCAAAAAGTACAGTACTCTAGCGGGAGCCGCCTCGTGCACGTCTTCCCCTTACATTATGCCACCGGAGATCCCAGTAATATCTCAATTTAATGGGAGATTGGGTAAATCTCCCGACAGAATTTTTATTTCAGTATCTGTGACCCTACTGACTGATTATCACTCTTTTAATAAAGGCGAAGGGAGTCAGACAAGTAAAACAAAGAAGACGTTTATTTATAAATCATACTATTTACAATGGGTTCTCTCTCTCTGCCAGTCGGTTCCTTTCTGGCCGATCTTATATACAACGTGGTATCAGTCCCATAGTTAGCGGGGGAGCTCATACTCCTCAACCACATGGGGAAACAATCAACCCAGCAGGGGTTCTGTGCAGGTTATTACAGCTCTCATTTTAGCTTCAGCTGTTTTGAAAAACTGAATATAGAAATTGTCCTTTTTGCAATGTGTACCATTGTTTAGAGAAATAATGAGCTAAAGTAGGAGAAGGTGCAGTGGGTTTTGGTTTCAGTACGCTCTTGTTTGGTATGTTTCAAATGAAGATCCAAGGAGCTATGGCCATTGTCACATTGTTAAAATATAGAAAGGGAGAAAGATCAGAGGTTATAGCTGATAAATCATTACTTTTAAAGAGAAGACGGTGTTACCCACCACTTTTTCCCCTCTTTGAATTACCTTTCTTTTTCTCTTATTTTTGACTTCCTTATCTATTGGACCTACTCAGCTGTAAGTACGGAAACTATTACTAATCATTTGTTCTTCTATGTGTTGTGGCTACTAACGTTAAATTGATTGCTGTGATAAGTGTGCATGGTTTGTTCACTGATGTTGGGAGTTAATTTTCTCTGTAAAAGCAATGCGAGTTAAACGATACACTGCAATAATAATATTTGAACGGGTCCGTGTGTTTTGCACACCTATATGCCCTAACCTGCTGACTTCCAGCATCACGAGCAATTTTCCAACTGCCCGCATGGTGGCACAGTGGGTAGCACTGCAGCCTCACGGCGCCGAGATCCCAGGTTCGATCCCGGCCCTGGGTCACTGTCCGTCTGGACTCATCAGACTGTTTCCACATTCTCCCCGTGTTTGCATGGGATTTGCCCTCACAACCCAAAAGATGTGCAGGGTAGGTGGATTGGCCACGCTAAATTGCCCCTTAATTGAAAAAATGAATTGGGTACTCTGAATTTAAAATGAAAATTTTCCAACTGCCCTACCCATGCCTGACTGCAGCAGCGTAGTTGCAAGGTGTACGACATCTGGAAACAGCATGGATGATCTCTAGAGTATATATTCCCATCACCTAATTCCAAATCATCAGATTGCTGTTTTACTACTTTGATATTCGTGCACTTTATAAAATTATACAAATAGCTCAGCAGGCCGTGGCTGACTTTTGAAAGAACTATCCAATTAGTCCTTTTTCACCTGTGCATTTCGTGTACCCTGCAATAATTTTTTCCTTTTCACGGAAACATCAAAATCCTTTCTTGAAAATCACCATTGAATCTGTTTCCACTGCCCTTTCAGAAAGTGCATTCACGATTGTAGCTTTTGACATCCTGAATGTGACTATACCAGTGAGAACACAAACCAGCTATGTTCCTTGCTATTTAATGAACTATCTCCTCTTTCTCAAAAATATTTAGAAAGATACCCTTATAACAAGCAGATCTGTGACCCACAATTTGGTTGGTTATGTTATTTTTCCTACCTGTTGTGATGTAGCTTAGTAGTGAGAAACTCTGAATGCATCTAATGCATCTTCTGAGGAGTGTCTTTTGAATTTAATTTTTAACTTTCAGAATGCTCTTTACGAAGCTCCCGTGAAAAGGCAACTTTAAATTATTTTCATATTAAATGTATTGTGTCTTTAATATATTTCAATTAGAACCTGACTTGAAGTGCTAGTTTAATGTAAACATGAAGATTTACACTCCAATATTGTACTTTTTCTCAAGAATATTGGGCGAGGGCAGCACGGTGGCGCAGTGGTTAGCATTGCTGCCTACGGCGCTGAGGACCCGGGTTCGGATCCCGGCCCTGGGTCACTGTCTGTGTGGAGTTTGCACATTCTCCCCGTGTTTGCGTGGGTTTCACCCCCACAACCCAAAAGATGTGCAGGATAGGTGGATTGGCCATGCTAAATTGCCCCTTAATTGGAAAAAATTGGGCACTCTAAATTTATAAAAAAAAAAAGAATATTGGGCGCAATTATCCCCCCCCATGCCGAGTGGGAGAATCGCGGGGCCGCCGAGCGAGCCCCGGCACACGCACGCGATTCTCCCACCCCCCCCAAACCGGCACGGCGAGATTTACGTTAGGCCACTCGGAGAATCCCTGCTTGCCGTTTGTAACGGCGAGTGCCGATTCTCCGGCCCGGATGGGCCGAGCGGCCTGCCCAATACGACGTGTTCAAGCCAGCGCCAACCACACCTGGTCGCTGCCAGCGTGAACAGTGCGCGAACACTGCGGGGGCGGCCTGTGTGGGGGGGGAGGGGGGATCGAGCACCGGGGGGGGCGCTCAAAAGGGGCCTCTCTGAGAGATGCACTCCTTTCCTCTGCCGCCCCGCAAGATCACTCCGACATGTCTTGCGGGGCGCCCACGGATAGGACGGCAACCGAGCATGCGCGGGTGACATCATTAATTTACGCGCCGCCACTTTTACGCGCCGCCAAGGCCCAGCACACGTAAATGATGCGATGCCACTCCCAGCCCCCCGGGGGTGGGAGAATAGAGGAGCGGCCTCCAACGCCAGAGTGAAACACTCCGGTTTTCACTCCGGCGTCAGCACTTAGTCTCCCGTTGGGAGAATCCCGCCCTTGGTTCTTCTCCCTCTGGTGCAATTTTGAGATTATTTTGTGCTTGATGAGGATATTCAGTTGATTTCAATGTCTTCATGGTTTTAGGAGGGAACAACGAAGATTGGGGGACCTGAGGCTGAGACAGAACAAGACATTGGTAAGTGCACAAAAATGAGTTTATCTCAGAGTTATAATGATTTTTTTTTTCATTTGTACTATGTGTACTTGCACCGCCACCATACCATTTCAACATTGCCTGGTCTGTATTCATGTTCGGGTTCAGAGCATTGTTGAAATCAACTATAAATTTAAAGCAAACTCAACTTTCTCCCTTATTATCCATTAGCAGGCTCATTCAAACAACTAGACATTATTTCCCAGTTTTGGAGGTCATGTTATTTCCTCTCTCATTGAAATCTATTCTTCACTCGGTGTTACCTGGACTGAGAACATTATTACAATGAATCAGTTTCATATCACAATATCTAACCGTAAACCCTTCCATAGAATCATAGTATCCCTACAGTGCACAAGGAGACCATTCGACCCATCGAGTCTGCGCGTTCTCCCCGTGTCTGCGTGGGTTTCCTCCGGGTGCTCCGGTTTCCTCCCACAGTCCAAAGACGTGCAGGTTAGGTGGATTGGCCATGCTAAATTGCCCTTAGTGTCCAAAAAGGTTAGGAGGGGTTACGGGGATAGGGTGGAAGTGAGGGCTTAAGTGGGTCGGTGCAGACTCGATGGGCCGGATGGCCTCCTTCTACACTGTATGTTCTATGCCGCCCATTGTTTTCACTTAACTACTCTTTGTTTGCATTTCTTGCTCTTCACCTCAACCTCACCCCACATTTGACACCCAAACCCCTAGCTTGATCTCAGTTGCTGGAACAGCCTTGCCCTCTAGCACACATTATTGGCAGAATCCAGTGTGCCTTGTTTGTGAACTCTGGTGTTTCTGTTTCATGGAGCATGATTTTTGTTGGGGGTCTGGGCGGGTGGGGAGAGCCTTTCAGTTCCACTTTAATCAAATTTAAATTGAATCAGTATTTATGAAAATGCATGGATAAAATGTATATGTTTTAGTGGCTCGACTTCACCCCTATTGACCATAATGTGGCTCCTATAATGTTTGATCTCTTGCAAACCTTTAAGCCATCAATTTTAACCAACTAAAGTTGCAATTATTCAAGTCCAGTGGCTTCCTATGGACAGAAGTTTAAATTCTCAAGAGCCCACTGTCACTCATCAGAATGAATGGGTAATATACTGTACATCCAGTAATAGATAATCTGCAGCTTGGCATGTACGCTGGGCCATAAGCACTCATTCTTTCCTAATGGAATTGCTGAATTTCAGTTAACCCAAGAAATTATAAACTTTTAAAAGCCTCATACTAAATCAGTACAAAGTAATTAATGCTGAGCGTTGACACCTTGAACGACAGAACACAAAGTTTAGTAATCCAGGCAATTGCTTACATTCACTGGGAACAATATCAGGCAGCAGAAGCTGAGGTTAGAAAACTGTATTGTGTACTGTGTCTTACATTATTCTCTGCCAGGATAAGGTGGCACACATGAGGTTATTACACAAAATTAGGACTTGTGTGATTGAGGATAATATTGGAGGATAATATGCATGGAGTCACTAACGCAAAACAAAGAGTAGGAGGAAACAGACCGTTTTTGGGTTGGCAAAAGGATCAATGCTTGGGCCTCCACTATTTACAATTTATATTTATGGCTCAGATGAAGGGTTCAAATATAATATATCTGAATTTGCTGTAGATGTGAGGTGGGAAACGAAGTGGTGAGGAGAATGCAAAGAGGCTGCAAAGGACTGGTACAGGCTAAGTGAATAAGCAAGAACATTGCCGATGGAATACCACGTGGGAATGCATAAAGCTATTCTTTTTTAAATAAAAAAAAAGTCGACAAAATACCTTTCAAATTGTGAGACTGAGAAATGTTGATGTTTATAGGGATGTCATTATACACAAATCACAAAGTTGAACTTGAAAGTACATCAGATAATTAGAAAAACAAATGGTACGTTAGCCCTTGGGTAGTTCAACAAGACTGGCCATAATTATAAGTCACTAATCGGGATAAAACTCCTCGTCCAGAGAGTGATCAAAATTTGGAATTTGGGGTGGCGCACTGCTGCCTCATGGCACCAAGGACCCGGGTTTGATCCCAGTCCCAGGTCACTGTCCGTATGGAGTTTGCACAGTGTCCCGGTGTCTGCGTGGGTCTCACCCCCACAATCGAAAGATGTGCAAGATAGAAAGGTTGGCCGCTAATTGCTTCTTAATTGGCAAGGTTTTAAAAAACAAAATATGGAACTCTACAAGGAGTTATTGAGCTGAATAGCAGAAATGCATCTAAGGGCAAGCTAGATAAATACATGAGGGAGAGAGAAGTAGAAGGATCTGATGGGATTAGATGGGGAAGGGTTGAAGGCAGGGTGTAGGAAGAATATACACTGATGTGGACCATTTGGGTCAAATGGCTTGTGCTGTGCATCTTTGTTGTCCCAGATAATTTGGAAAACAAATTAACATAAAAACAAGTTTTGGTAAGACTTTACTGCCATGATCTAGAGTCTCTTTAAAATATCAGACAACTATTTGAGATTGTTAACACGAGTACTTTGTCCTGTATCAGTAAGGGCAAGGGAGCAGCAAAAACGAATGGGCAGGTCACTTTGCTGAGCCAGTGGATAAAAGTCATTGAAAGTCACCATTTGTATGCTGTTACTTGAATTAAAGGCAATTAAAGTGAAGTTTAAGAACCCTTTCAAAATAGTGACCTAGTTTTTAAAAAAGTTTCAACAGCTGGGGAAGAAACCCACTATAACAATTTTTATTATAGTTCTGCAGGGTCCTTGGGTGGAGACAGAGCACTGTGTCATTCATAATGACAATGGTGTAGTGACGCTTGAACCAATTGGAGGGTCACAGTGCACTGTTAATGAACTGGACATCACCCATTCATGTCGTTTATCCCAAGGTAATTACTTATTTTTATCACTAATACATCCAGTTAATGCCATCTGCGCATAATTTCTATTAATAATGTCTAATGAATAATTTAAAAACAAGCAATCTGAAATATTTCTCTTTTGGCTCCTATCATTGTCCTTAAGTTATTTGCAAATAGAATCATAGAATTTTATTTTGATTTGATTTGATTTATTATCACGTACCGAAGTACAGTAAAAGTATTTTTCTGCAGCCGAGGGAACGTACACAGTACGTACATAGTAGACAAAAAGAATAATCAACAGAGTGCATTGACAATGGTACACCAACAAACAGTGATTGGTTACAGTGCGTTACCAGGGGCCAAACAAAGCAAATACATGAGCAAGAGCAGCATAAGGCGTCGTGAATAGTGTTCTTACAGGGAACAGATCCGTCCGAGGGGGAGTCGTTGAGGAGTCTTGTAGCTGTGGGGAAGAAGCTGTTTATATGTCTGGATGTGCGGTCTTCAGACTTTTGCACCTTCTGTCGGATGGAAGGGTCTGGAAGAAGGCAATCCCTGGGTGGGGGTCTCTGAAAAAGCTGTCTGCCTTCCGGAGGCAGCGGGAGGTGTATACAGAATCAGTGGGGCTGGCAAGCTTGTGTGTGGCACTGGGCTGTGTTCACCACACCATTACAATTACAACACAGAAAGACAAGATTCGGCCCATCATGTCTGGACTGGCTCCAGAAAGAGCAACCTAGTTAGTCCTATTCCCCAGCCCTATCTCCATAGCCCTCTAAATTCATCACTTTCACCATTGTGGTTGTTGAAGGTCGTCATCTTAATCGCAGACATTATCGCGACATAGCAGCTCGTGTTCCTTCAGATAGTGTCCTAGGCACAACCATTTTTAGCTACTTCATCAATGACCTTCCCCCTATCATAAGGTCAAAAGTGGGGATGTTTGCAGACATTAGCACAATGTCTAGCACCATTCCTAAATCCTTATACTGAATCAGTCTGTGTCTATATGCAGCAAAATCTGGACAATATTCAGGTTTTGGCAGATAAGTGACAACTAACATTTGCACCACACTAGTGCCAGGCAATGGCCAACTCCACCAAGAGCAAATCTAACCACCTCGCCTTGACATTCAGTGGCATTACCATTGCTGAATCGTCCACACTTGGCATCCTGGCCGTTACCATTTACTAGAAGCTGAAAGGACTAGCCATATAAATACCGTGGTTCCAAGAACAGGTCAGAGATTGTGAATCTTGTAGTGTTGCTCGTTCTGGGTGAGTGTGCTTAACACTCGATTTGGCTCTGTTTCGTTACTTAGCTCTGGAGGCGCCAGGTATCGTTAAGATACCGCCACAAGTTTCAAGGTCAAGTTCAAAGCAATAAACCATACACCAATTAGTAAGTTCAAACAAATGAGTTTATTATAATACAATTATAATACTACCCATGCACACGCTAAGATGATTAAACTATTCCTACCACTAAATAAACCAATACTTATCTTAAAGGGAACTGCCGGATCAGGGGACAAGGCCTCTTGCTCTGCACTGGTCCCCCAGACTTCAGGTTGGTACGGGTTAAAAAGGGGTCAGGAGTGTCTATCTCTGGTAGCGATTGTTGTGAGACACTTACTTGCTGGCGGCTGCTGTCCAAAACCTCACCTCTCTCTCTCGGTCAAGGTCTTCTTCGGTAAAAGGCTAGTCGAGCGGGCTGGTCAAGAGAGGAGGGCTGGTCAAGAAGAACGAACTAAGTTTGGGACCTGTCTTTTATAGGTCCTAGGGCTTCGCGCCTTTTTGGGCGGACCCTCTACCTGCTGGGAATCGATTGGGTCTCTTCCCAATCGATTTGTTTGAATCCCCCCAATACTGAGGCTGTCCCTCGGTTACTGGGCAGGCCTTCAGGTGCTTTGTTTTGGAACCCCGCTGGTGCCGGGGTGTCTGGTTTCCCATACACTGTTGCAATCACTTCCCTATTTGTGTCCATTGCCCCAGGGATCGTTCCATTACTATGTTAACTATCCCGGAGATTGCCTCATTAGTATGCGGAATGTTCATTTCGGTGCTGTCTGCTCTCTTAGCAGACAGAATACACATTGGCTTGGTGCAGCCTGCTTGTGCTGCAAACTTTGTCCATTTTAACCTGCAAGGTTTGCGTTCCTCCATTTTGTATTGAGGGAATGGCCAACTTCGGTGGCTACAGTAGTGAGTAACATGCCTCCCGACGACTCAAAGCCTGTCCACCACCACAAGGCACAAGTCAGGAGTATGATGGAATTATCTTCAATTGCTTGGTTGAGTGCAGCTCCAACAACACTCAAGACAACATCCAGGACAAAGCAGCCTGCTTGATTGGGCCCTCATCCACCACACTCACTCCATCACCAACACACAGTGGCAGCAAGCAGTGTGTGCCGTATGCAAGATGCACTGTAGCAACTCACAAAGGTTCCTTCGACAGCATCTTCTAAACCCGTGACCTCTTCCACCTAGAAGGAGAAGGACATGTGATCCATGGGAATACCATCTGCAAGTCCCCTCCAAGGCAGACACCATGCCGACTTGGAAATATATTCTGTTCCTTCACTGCTGCTGGATCAAATTCTCTCCCTAACAGCACTTTGGGTGTGAGTTACACCATATGGACTTCAGCAGTTCAAGAAGGCTCATCGCCATGTTCTCCAGGACAATTAGTGATGGGCAATAAATGCTACCCTCGCCAGCAACACCCTAATCCCATCAACCAATTTTAAAAATCTATCATAATCAAAACTTTGATTTCCAGTTTTCCTATGAACATCATCATGAGATTCAAACCTGGGAATATCACTACAGTGTTGTTGTAGTATAAATACCAATTCATTGTAAATAAATAGCCATGATGAGATCATTTACATTTCCACTAACTGACAATGAACTCGATCATGTGGGTGCCATGAATTGTAATAAGTCTTGCATTTCGCACTCCCATCACACTTCAAAGTACCACACCTCGTTATAGTTGCAGCTACATTTTATATTTTAAAAAGATGGTAATTTCACACTGAATTCTTCTGACTCGGAGCTAGACATTTATTTACAAGCCATTACAGTTGCTGTCTGACGACAAGAATAGTGGCAATCTATTTGTATCACATGCAAACATAAAATACCTGAGAGGCCAAGTTAGCAGGAAAATATCACCGCTTTGCTCCACAGACTGCCCATAAACAATGCCATGCAAGATTTCCAAATATTTTGTCTGGAAGAATGCCTGTGGTTTTGCATTTTTTTTTTCTTTGTAGCAAAATAATTGTGCTCATACATTGTCTATAGACTTAAAATAACAAGATCTGGACTTCCATTACTTGTGAACTTTATTTAGTGTGATTCAATTTTGTTTACAGGTGCTGTTATAGTACTAGGAAAGGTGCATAAGTTCAGGTTTAACCATCCAACCGAAGCTGCAAAGTTGAGACAAAGGAGAGCTGTGAGTTTATTGTCTGACCATATGTACTTAATTAATAAATGTTTTTGTAGTTCGCACTGTATTCTTGGGGTGTTTAAAATGTAAAATGTGAATGAGATCTGCATTGTCCATCATTGGAAATTCTGCAACTCTTTTTTTTTAGGTAGAATATACAGCATAGGAACAGAGCAGCAGGGTAGCCTTGTGGATAGCACAATTGCTTCACAGCTCCAGGGTCCCAGGTTCGATTCCGGCTTGGGTCACTGTCTGTGTGGAGTCTGCACATCCTCCCCGTGTGTGCGTGGGTTTCCTCCGGGTGCTCCGGTTTCCTCCCAAAGTCCAAAGATGTGCAGGTTAGGTGGATTGGCCATGATAAATTGCCCTTCGTGTCCAAAATTGCCCTTAGTGTTGGGTGGGATTACTGGGTTGTGGGGATAAGGTGGAGGTGTTGACCTTGGGTAGGGTGCTCTTTGCAAGAGCCGGTGCAGACTCGATGGGCCAAATGGCCTCCTTCTGCACTGTAAATTCTATGAGAGCTTACAATTATTTTTGAAAATTCTAAAGAATATCAAAAACACAACCATTTTTGTGGAACTGAAATTTGGCAGAGGTGACTTTAATGGACTCAATTAAGGAATCCAGGTTTGGAGCTGATAGCAATTTGTGCTCTGGAGGAGGACTGGGTGTTGTAACAAATTAAAACACTCTCTCTCCGAAATCAGCTTCTGTGGATCAATACTAAAGCTTGTTCAGCACAATGATCCAGCTTTCCAATGTGCAAAAATGTATTGTGCTGACAATTCATCAGCGTTACTTTGAGAAGACAGAGGGAAGTGGGAAACAAAAACTTTGGTTCACCCCAGTAAAGGGTAATGCTCTGCGGTTGTTGGGTGGTTCGAAGGGTTGGGAAAGGAAGAATGCCACAAGGGTTTAAATTTGAAATGTGCATAGAAAATAACTTGGGGTTGGGACAGCACAGTGGTGGGGTGGTTAGCACTGCATCCTCACAGCGCTTGTGGGTTCGATCCAGGCCCTGGATCACTGTCCGTGTGGAGTTTGCACATTCTCCCTTTATCTGCGTAGGTCTCACCACCACAACCCAAAGATGTGCAGGGCACGTGGATTGGCCATGCTAAATTGCCCCTTAATTGGGAAAAGAAAAATAATTGGGTATTCTAAATTTATTTTTTAAAAGTTGGGTTAATTTGTAAGGGAGGATCGAAACTGATATCTATTGATTAGCTCTTTATTGCCCTGGATTCGTGCATTGAACAACATCAAGGTGACTCTGAGGACCAAGGTGCAGGTTTATGAGGCTTGAGTTCTCAGCAACTTGCGCTATGGCTATGAAACATGGACAACTTCTGGCCATCAAGAAAGGGAGCTCAAAAATTTTATCTGCGCTGTTTGTGTTCATTCTGGGTACCTCATAGAATCATAGAATTTACAGTGCAGAAGGAGGCCATTCAGCCTATCGAGTCTGCACCAGCTCTTGGAAAGAGCACCCTACCCAAGGCCAACAACTCCACCCTATCCCCATAACCCAGTAACCCCACCCAACACTAAGGGCAATTTTGGACACTAAGGGCAATTTAGCATGGCCAATCCACCTAACCTGCACATCTTTGGACTGTGGGAGGAAACCGGAGCACCCGGAGGAAACCCACGCACACACGGGGAGGATGTGCAGACTCATGGCAGAACAAATCATAAATGTGACAGTCCTCTCGAAGGCCAAACTTTCAAGTTTGTTGCACTATCTAAGGCTCCTTCGACAGCACCTTCCAAACCCGCAACCTCTACCACCTAGAAGGACAGGACAGCAATGCATGGGAACAGCACCAGCTGCAAGTCCTCCTCCAAACCACACACTATCCTGACTTGGAAATATATAATTGTTCCTTCACTATTGGTCAACAAGGTGGCGCAGTGGTTAGTACTGCTGCCTCATGGTGCCGAGGACCCCGGCCCCGGGTCACTGTCCGTGTGGAGTTTGCACATTCTCCCTGTGTCTACGTGGGTCTCACCCTCACAAACCAATTTTTATTTGAAAAAGAATATTGTTCCTTGGCTAATGTTGGGTTAAAATCCTGGGACTCTCGTGATGACCATGTGCATGGTTCTTCCCCCCCCCCCCCCCCCCCCCCCCCCCCCCGGACCGAAGTGTTGGATCCTAGGTGACAGGAGTTATCCGTCGGCGTTGTAGCTACAACAACGGCCATACAGCAACCAGGAGCATGATCAAGCAGTGGTTTGGCCTCCTATAATGTGGTTCATGTGACAGGACCGCCCTCCAGTATGATGCTGAGAGGATTGCCCACATTGTGGCGGTCTGCTGCGTCCTCCACAGTATTGCGCAACAGAGGGGCGACGTGCTGGAGGAGGGACTCCAGTCCCTGTCCAACGAGGAGGATGCAGGTGAGGGGAAAGATGGGCAGGACGTGGGGCCCAGGTTCGGCAAGGGAGGCTGCACGACGTGTGCACCAGGGCCAACGCGCACAGGACGCTGCGATTTCCAGGTGGGCCTACACATTCTTGCTTTTGAGGCAGCAACCCTGTCCTGGGCCTCAGCCAGCACCTGCATAGAATGCCCCAAGCCTTGCTCATGCTGATCCATAGCCAAAACCGCCACCCCAATGTCTCCACTGTTGGCACGCATGGTCGGCGCCTACTGCTGCACAAGTTGGACTCCTCCAACTGCACCTGCAGGTGCTGGATGCTCACTGACAGCCCCTCATGTAGTCCTTAGAATTCTTTGAAGATGTAAGTAGTACAGTTGACAAGGGGGAGCCAGTCGATGTGGTATATTTGGAGTTTCAAAATGGATTTGACAAAGTCCTGCATAAGAGATTATTGTGCAAGATTAAAGCACATGGGATTGGATGAAGTGTATTGAGGTGGATAGAACACTGGTTGGCAGAGAGGAAACAAAGAGTAGGAATTAATGGGTCCTTTTAAAATTGGCAAGCACTAACTAGTGGGGTGCCACAGGGATCGGTGCTGGGACCCCAGCTATTCACAATATATATTAATGACTTGGATGAGGGAACAAAATGTAACATCTTAAAGTTTGCAGATGGTACCAAGTTGGGTGGGAGGGTGAACTGTGACGAGGATGCAGGGATCCTACAGCATAATCTGGACAGGTTGGGCGAGTGGGCAAATCAATGGCAGATGCAGTATAATTTGGATAAGTGTGAGGTTATTCACTTTGGAAGCAAAATCAGGAAATTGTGAGGGGGAATGTGCAGCGGGACCTGGGTGTCCTTGTGTACCAGTCGCTGAAGGTAAGCATGCAGGTACAGCAGGCGGTAAAGAAGGCTAATGGTATGTTGGCCTTCATTGCGAGAGGTTTCGAGTACAGGAGCTGTGTTGTTGCAATTATACAGGGCCTTGGTGAGGCCACACCTGGTATATTGTGTGCAGATTTGGTCTCCTTTACTGAGGAAGGATGTTCTTGCTCTCGAGGGAGTGCAGCGAAGGTTTATCAGACTGATTCCAGGGATGGCGCGACTGTCATATGAGGAGAGATTGACTAGGTTGGGATTGTTCTTGCTGGAGTTCAGAACAATGAGGAGGGATCTCATAGAGACTTATAAAATTCTAACAGAACTAGACAGGGTAGATGCTCCCAATGGTGGGTATGTCCAGAACCAGGGGTCACTGTCTGAGAATACAGGGTAAACCATTTCGGACAGAGATGAGGAGACATTACCTGACCCAAAGAGTGTTGAACCTGTGGAATTCATTACCACAGGAAGTAGTTGATGATAAAACATTGAATATATTCAAGAGACGGATGGAAAAAGCACTTGGGGAGAATGGGATCACAGGTTATGGGGAGAAAGCAGGATTAGGCTATTGAGTTGGATGATCAGCCATGATCGTGATAAATGGCGGAGCAGGCTCGAAGGGTCTATCTTCTATGTATCGATGTAACCTGCCCCATCTCCAGCAGATCCTGTAAGCCTCGAGGCAAGACGCATGATTAGACCGCGGGCCAGACGGGAATGGGGATGGTGTGTGTGTCGTGTGTGTGTCGTGTGTGTGTCGTGTGTGTGTCTCGTGTGTGTGTCTCGTGTGTGTGTCTCGTGTGTGTGTGTCTCGTGTGTGTGTGTGTGTCTCGTGTGTGTGTGTGTGTCTCGTGTGTGTGTGTGTCTCGTGTGTGTGTGTGTGTCTCGTGTGTGTGTGTATCGGTGTGTATTGTGTGTGTATCGTGTGTGTATCGTGTGTGTGTCGTGTGTGTGTATCGTGTGTGTGTGTGTGTGTATCGTGTGTGTGTGTGTGTATCAGACAGTCCCAACGACATTAGGAAATTCATCCTTTCCCATATTGTGGACTGCCATGTGGGTCTGCAGTCAGGAAGGGAAACACGACGGCACAAACCTGTGGTAAATGCATTTGGGTCTGAGTTAATACTGAAACCTCTTTCCCAAGACGATCAGAACTTATCCATGTTCTAGTGAATCAGCGCCAAGAGACGATTAATTTAATACTCTCTAAAACTATTAATTAAACAGCTAGATACCGAGTTTCCCACCTTGAAAGGACATTAAAGTTTTACTTGTCCTGCCTGCTTGGACTGTGCTGCTCCTCTCCCAATTTACCTTGCTTGTGTGTGTGTGGAAGGATGCTGCTTTTTTTAAATAAATTGATTTATATTGTCTTCAATTTTCTATAATCAGTGTCTTTTTCCCATTGTATAGAGTAGCAGTCTGTCTCTGGAAAGCAGTGGCTCCTGTGAGTGGCTGGATTTGGATGGAGAATTCAACTTTTCCCCTCCTTATGTTTTATCTCCTCTCATGCAAGCAAGGTAGGAGATGAATTGTGAGAACCGCTAACTGGATACTGGTACATGTAAATCACCAACTGATAGGGAATTGCTGTTTCAAAAATAGTGCGAGTGTCCAAACAAGCGATTGGAATGGGAAAAATAACTTTTCTCACACAAACAATTTTAGAGGGTTCACTTGGGAGAGTAGCAGCAGTATATATATCTTTTTAAAGGGCCTTACAGGTGTTTAATCTTTTCTTTTTTTCCCCCATTAAATCTCTGTGAATTCCGATCAGAGGGGATGGAGGCTAAGGCAGTTGCATGCTCCTCCTATAGGATGCGGGTGGTGAGGGCTACACCTGCAGGAAGTGCACCCAACTCCAGCTCCTCGGACTCCACGTTAGGGAACTGGAGCTAGATGAACTTCGGATCATCCGGGAGGCAGAGGGGGTGATAGAGAAGAGTTACAGGGAGGTAGCCACACCCAAGGTATAGGACAAGAGTAGCTGGGTTATAGTCAGGGAAGGAAAACGAATAGGCAGACAGTGCAGGGATACCTCACGGCCGTTCCCCTTCAAAGTATACCGTTTTGGATGCTCTTGGGGGGGATGACCTACCGGGGGAAGGCCCTAGCGGCCAGGTCTCTGACACTGAGCCTGGCTCTGTGGCTCAAAAGGGAAGGGGGAGAATAGAAAAGCAATAGTGATAGGAGACTTAATGGTTAAGGGAATGGATAGGAGATTCTGTGGTCGCGAACGAGACTCCCGGAAGGTATGTTGCCTCCCGAGTGCCAGGGCCAGGGATGTTTCGGATCAAGTCTACAGGATTCTTAAGGGGGAGGGTGAGCAACCACAAGTCGTGGTGCACATGGGCACCAACGACATAGCTAAGAAAAGGGATGAGGATCTAAGAAGTGATTTTAGGGAGTTAGGTTGGAAGCTAAAGAGCAGGCCAAGCAGAGTAGTGATCTCAGGATTGCTACCGGTGCCACGTGCAAGTGAGACGAGGAACAGAGAGCGAGTGCAGCTGAACACGTGGCTACAGGGCTGGTGCAGGACGGAAGGTTTCAGATATGTGGATCATTGGGATATCTTCTGGGGAAGGTGGGACCTGTACATGAAGGACGGATTGTACTGAAATTGGAGGGGCACCAATATCCTGGGTGGGAGGTTTGGTAGAGCTCTTCGGGAAGGTTTAAACTAGTTTGGCAGGGGGACGGGGACCAGAGCAATGGATCGGAGGATAGGGTAGCTGTTGAACAGGCAGAAATATAGTATGCACCGAATCTGTGAGGAAGGATAGACAGTTAATGGGGCAAAGTTGCACTCAGTGGAATGGGTTAAAGTGTGTCTGTTTCAATGCAAGGAGTGTCAGGAATAAGGGAGATGAAAAGCATCAGGATAGATAAGTTCCCTGGGCCTAACAGGATATACCCAAGGTTGCTACGGGAAGCGAGGGAGGAGATTGCTGCGCTGTTGGCGAAGATCTTTGCGTCCTCACTCTCCACTGGAGTAGTACTGGATGATTGGAGTGAGGTGAATGTTGTTTCCCTGTTCAAGAAAGGGAATAGGGAAATCCCTGGGAATTACAGACCCATCAGTCTTGCGTCTGTGGTGAGCAAAATATTGGAAAGGATTCTGAGAGATAGGATTTATGATTATTTAGAAAAACATAGTTTGATTAAAGATAGCCAGCATGGCTTTGTAAGGGACACGTCATGCCTCACAAGAGGATGTGACATAAGAACATAAGAACTAGGAGCAGGAGTAGGCCATCTGGCCCCTCGAGCCTGCTCCACCATTTAACAAGATCATGGCTGATCTTTTGTGGACTCAGCTCCACTTTCCGGCCCGAACACCATAACCCTTAATCCCTTTATTCTTCAAAAAACTATCTATCCTTACCTTAAAAACATTTAATTAAGGAGCCTCAACTGCTTCACTGGGCAAGGAATTCCATAGATTCACAACCCTTTGGGTGAAGAAGTTCCTCCTACACCCAGTCCTAAATCTACTTTCCCTTATTTTGAGGCTATGCCCCCTAGTTCTGCTTTCACCCGCCAGTGGAAACAACCTGCCCGCATCTATCCTATCTATTCCCTTCATAATTTTATATGTTTCTATAAGATCCCCCCTCATTCTTCTAAATTCCAACGAGTACAGTCCCAGTCTACTCAACCTCTCCTCATAATCCAACCCCTTCAGATCTGGGATTAACCTAGTGAATCTCCTCTGCACACCCTCCAGTGGCAGTACGTCCTTTCTCAAGTAAGGGGACCTGAACACAATACTCCAGGTGTGACCTCACTAACACCTTATACAATTGCAGCATAACTTCCCTAGTCTTAAACTCCATCCCTCTAGCAATGAAGGACAGAATTCCATTTGCCTTCTTAATCATCTGTTGCACCTGTAAACCAACTTTCTGTGACTCATGCACTAGCACACCCAGGTCTCTCTGCACAGCAGCATGCTTTAATATTTTATCGTTTAAATGATAATCCCGTTTGCTGTTATTCCTACCAAAATGGCTAATCTCACATTCGTCAACATTGTATTCCATCTGCCAGACCCTAGCCCATTCACTTAACCTATCCAAATCCCTCTGCAGACTTCCAGTATCCTCTGCACTTTTCGCTTTACCACTCATCTTAGTGTCATCTGCAAACCTGGACACATTGCCCTTGGTCCCCAACTCCAAATCATCTATGTAAATTGTGAACAATTGTGGGCCCAACACAGATCCCTGAGGGACACCACTAGCTACTGATTGCCAACCAGAGAAACACCCTATCACTCTGTGCTTTCTATTAATTAACCAATCCTCTATCATGCTACTACTTTACCCTTAATGCCGTGCATCTCTATCTTATGCAGCAACCTTTTGTGTGGCACCTTGTCAAAGGCTTTCTGGAAATCCAGATATACCACATCCATTGGCTCCCCGTTATCTACTGCACTGGTAATGTCCTCAAAAAATTCCACTAAATTAGTTAGACGCGACCTGCCCATTATGAACCCATGCTGCGTCTGCCCAATGGGACAATTTCTATCCCGATGCCTCGCTATTTCTTCCTTGATGATAGATTCCAGCATCTTCCCTACTACCGAAGTTAAGCTCACTGGCCTATAATTTCCTGCTCTCTGCCTACCTCCTTTTTTAAACAGTGGTGTCATGTTTGCTAATTTCCAATCCACCGGGACCACCCCAGAGTCTAGTGAATTTTGGTAAATGATCACTAGTGCATCTGCAATTTCCCTAGCCATCTCTTTTAGCACTCTGGGATGCATTCCATCAGGGCCAGGAGACTTGTCTACCTTTAGCCCCATTAGCTTGCCTATCACTACCTCCTTAGTGATAACAATCCTCTCAAGTGATGGGACACATTGATGAAGGTTGGGCAGTGGATGTGGTGTATATGGATTTCAGTCAGGCATTTGATAAGATTTCCCATGGTAGGCTCATTCAGAAAGTTAGGGGCATGGGATACAGGGAAATTTGGCTGTCTGGATACAGAATTGGCTGGCCAAAAGAAGACAGCGAGTGGTAGTGGATGGAAAGTATTCTGCCTGGAGGTCGGTGACCAGTGGTGTCCCGCAAGGATCTGTTCTGGGACCTCTGCTCTTTGTGGTTTTTATAAATGACTTGGATGAGGAAGTGGAAGAGTGGATTATTAAGTTTGCCGATGTCGCGAAGGATGGGGGAGTTGTAGCTAGTGTTGAGCGTTGTTGCAGGTTACAACAGGACATTGACAAGACGCAGCGTTGGGCTGAGAAGTGGCAGATGGAGTTCAACCTTGATAAATGTGAAGTGATTCATTGTGGAAGGCCGAATTTGAATGCTGAATACAGGGTTAAAGGCAGGATTCTTGGAAGTGTGGAGAAACAGCGGGATCTTGGGGTCCACGTACATAGATCCCTCAAAGTTGCCACCCAGGTTGATAGGGTTGTTAAGAAGGCTCATAGTGTGTTGGCTTTCATTAACAGGGGGATTGAGTTCAAGAGCCACGAGGTTTTGCTGCTTTATAAAATCCAAGTTAGAGCACACTTGGAATATTGTGTCCAGTTTTGGTTACCTCATCATAGGAAGGATGTGGTTGCTTTGGAGAGGGTACAGAGGAGATTTACCAGGATGCTGCCTGGACTGGGGGCATGTCTTATGAATAAAGGTTGAGGGAGCTAGGGCTTTTCTCACTGGGGCGAAGAAGGCAGACAGGTGACTTGATAGATATGTACAAGGTGATGAGAGGCATGGATAGAGTGGATAGCCAGAGACTTTTCCCCAGGGTGGAAAGGGCTGTCACGAGGGGACATAATTTTAAGGTGATTGGAGGAAGGTATAGGGGAGATGTACAGGCATATGGGGTGTAGATTATGTTGATCTTAGATTAGGATAAATGGTCGGCACAACATCGTGGTCTGAAGGGCCTGTATTGTGCTGTACTGTTCTATGTTCTAAAAAGGGTATTTCAATCAACAAACACTCCCGCCCCATCAACACCTGCAAGAATGAGCTGGAATCTTGATTTGTTTTGAAGCCTTACTGAACTAAGAAAACGCATATTCAGAATCCCACATCATTTTTCAAATGTTAATGCAGTGCCAGAAATGGATTTTCTTTTCAACTTCAGCTAAACTCCTTGTTCACAAGTTAAGTATGTTTTCATGTGGATTTAATTCTTCAATTTGGCAGCAAAACATGAATATCTGTGCCTGAACTAATGTTTGTACTGCAGAAGCCTTTGTTTTGAGTTAATACGTATTTAACCGTTGAAATAATTCCAAATTTTAGTGTTAATCGCTAGTAGTTCTCCAGTGTTTTTATTTGAATACACAGATACATTTGCATTGAGTTTGAGGCCAAATGATTTGTGTTAAGCAGTTTGGACAATTTTTAAAATTCAGATAATAATGGTTGTCAGCATAAGTATTGTGCTAATATTGGACATATAATATTCTATTATGATTTCAACGTAAGCCTTTTTGTCGACCTTGTGACAACTTGCATTTATTTAGAGTTTTAATGTTGCAAAACATCCAAAGGCACAGGAACATTATGAAACCAAATTTGATACAGAGCCACGTAATAATAATCTTTATTATTGTCACAAGTAGGCTTTCATTAATACTGCAAAGAAGTTACTGCGAAAAGACCCAAGTTGCCACATTCCGGCGCCTGTTCAGGTACACAGAGGGAGAATTCAGAATGTCCAAATTACCTAACAGCACGTCTTTTGGGACTTGTGGGAGGAAACCGGAGCACCCGGAGGAAATCCACGCAGACACGGGGAGAACGTGCAGACTCCACACAAACAGTGACACAAGCCGGGAATTGAACCTGGGACCCTGGCGCTGTGAAGCAACAGTGCTAACCACTGTGCTACCGTGCTGCCCATATAAGGAGATATTAGGACAGGTGACCAGAAGTTAGACAAAAAGACAGGTTTTTAAGGAATGTCTTAAAGGAGAGGGAGGTGGAGAGATATTGAAAGGAAATCCCAGAACTATAGGTTTCAGCAGCTGAAGAGTGCCAAGTGACCAGAATTGGAGGAATGCAGAAATTTCAGAGGGTTTTAGGGCTATTTAGGTGGTAACAAAGAAGGAAGCAGATGAGTCATGGAGAGATCTGAAAACTGCAGAATTCGAAGTGATGGTTTACCAGTAAAATGTGTTTGGTTATTGGCTTTTCTTGCAACGGCAGTGAACATCTCTTACAAAATCGCAAATTTTATGTAATAATGGTCCCTCTCCATTGGTCACCCAACTGGGTGAGATTGTTCTCACCTGGTTTAATTCCTATATATTCTTTATCTTATACTCA
Organism: Scyliorhinus canicula; assembly: GCF_902713615.1. Lineage (NCBI taxonomy): Eukaryota > Metazoa > Chordata > Chondrichthyes > Carcharhiniformes > Scyliorhinidae > Scyliorhinus > Scyliorhinus canicula. Next base: position 86,365,877 of record NC_052147.1, read on the forward strand.
TAGTCAGAGTATCACTGGCATCTTTTCCTGCTCCACCTCTAGTGTCCTTCAAGGATCTATCCTCTGCTCCCTCCTATTTATCATCTTTAGAGTGCTTCGAAATGTTCGACATGGCACGAATCAACTCCTGCCTCCCAGATTACCTTGATCCACTACAGTTCGCCTACCGCTGCAACAGGTCCACAGCAGACACCATCTCCATGGCCCTGCACTCTACCCTGGAATACCTAGATAACAAAGGCACCTATGTCAGACTCCTATTTATCGACTAAAGCTCAGCCTTCAACACCATCATTCTTACGAAACTCCTCTCGAAACTCCTTGGCCTCGGCTCCTCCCTCTGCGACTGGATCCTGAACTTTCTCGCCCACAGGCCGCAATCAGTAAGGATAGGCAACAACACCTCCTCCAGGGGGGTCCTAGCGGGGGGGGGGGGGTTTCCCGGTTGCTGCTGGAATGGCCAGGAAGGAGCTGGAGTATGCAGGGGGGGTCGAGATGGGGGTTTGCCGCCGTGGGGAACGGGCCGAGCGGGGGGCGCGGGCAGAGGAAGGGTTATGGCTAGTCGGCGGGGGAGGGGGGCAGGGAGCCCCCTGATCCGGCTGATAACCTGGAATGTGAGGGGACTGAATGGGCCGGTCAAACGGGCCCGAGTGTTTACGCACCTGAAGGGGCTGAAGGCGGACGTGGCCATGCTCCAGGAGACGCACCTGAAGGTGGCGGACCAGGTTAGACTGAGGAAGGGATGGGTAGGCCAAGTGTTTCATTCAGGGCTGGATGCAAAAAATCAGGGGGTGTGATCCTGGTGGGGAAAGAGGGTGTCGTTTGAGGCGTCAAATGTGGTGGCGGACAGCGGCGGGAGGTATGTGATGGTGAGCGGCAAGCTGCAGGGGGAGCGGGAGGTGCTGGTTAACGTATACGCCCTGAACTTGGACGATGCGGGTTTTATGCGGCGCATGTTGGGCCGCATTCCAGATCTGGAGACGGGGGGGGGGCTGGTAATAGGGGGGTGGGGGCTGATAATAGGGTAATGGGGGGGGGGGGGGACTTCAATACAGTGCTGGATCCGCCACTGGATCGATCCAGATCCAAGACGGGTAGGAGGCCAGCGGCGGCTAAGGTGTTGAGGGGGTTCATGGACCAGATGGGAGGGGTGGATCCTTGGAGGTTTGCGAGGCCGAGGGCCAGGGAATTTTCATGTTTCTCCCATGTGCATAAGGCCTATTCCCGGATCGATTTTTAAATTACGAGCAGGGGGCTGATTTCGAGGGTGGAGGATGTCGAATATTCGGCGATAGCCATTTCGGATCATGCCCCGCACTGGGTGGACCTTGAGCTGGGGGAGGAGAGAGACCAGGCGCTTGGTGGTGGGGCTGCTGGCAGATGAGGAGGTGGATGGGCGGGTTCGAGGATGTATTAAGAGGTACCTGGAGGCCAATGATAACGGAGAGGTCCAAGTGGGGACGGTCTGGGAGGCATTGAAGGCGGTGATTAGAGGGGAGTTGATCTCCATCCGAGTCCATAGGGAGAGGAGAGAGCAGAGAGAGAGAGAGGGTGGTGGGGGAGTTGGTGAAGGTGGATAGGTGATACGCAGAGGCTCCGGAGGAGGGATTGTTGGGGGAGCGGCGTAGTCTTCAGGCCAGGTTCGACCTGCTGACCACCAGAAAGGCGGAAGCTCAGTGGAGGAAGGCATAGGGAGCGGTGTATGAATATGGGGAGAAGGCGAGTAGGATGCTGGCACACCAGCTCCGTAAGCGGGATAAGAACATAAGAACTAGGAGCAGGAGTAGGCCATCTGGCCCCTCGAGCCTGCTCCGCCATTCAATTAGATCATGGCTGATCTTTTGTGGACTCAGCTCCACTTTCCGGCCCGAACACCAGAACCCTTAATCCCTTTATTCTTCAAAAAACTATCTATCTTTACCTTAAAAACATGTAATGAAGGAGCCTCAACTGCATCACTGGGCAAGGAATTCCATAGATTCACAACCCTTTGGGTGAAGAAGTTCCTCCTAAACTCAGTCCTAAATCTACTTCCCCTTATTTTGAGGCTATGCCCCCTAGTTCTGCTGTCACCCGCCAGTGGAAACAACCTGCCCGCATCTATCCTATCTATTCCCTTCATAATTTTAAATGTTTCTATAAGATCCCCCCTCATCCTTCTAAATTCCAACGAGTACAGTCCCAGTCTACTCAACCTCTCCTCATAATCCAACCCCTTCAGCTCTGGGATTAACCTAGTGAATCTCCTCTGCACACCCTCCAGCGCCAGTACGTCCTTTCTCAAGTAAGGAGACCAAAACTGAACACAATACTCCAGGTGTGGCCGCACTAACACCTTATACAATTGCAACATAACCTCCCTAGTCTTAAACTCCATCCCTCTAGCAATGAAGGACAAAATTCCATTTGCCTTCTTAATCACCTGTTGCACTTGTAAACCAACCTTCTGTGACTCATGCACTAGCACACCCAAGTCTCTCTGAACAGCGGCATGCTTTAATATTTTATCGTTTAAATAATAATCCCGTTTGCTGTTATTCCTACCAAAATGGATAACCTCACATTTGTCAACATTGTATTCCATCTGCCAGACCCGAGCCCATTCACTTAACCTATCCAAATCCCTCTGCAGACTTCCAGTATACTCTGCACTTTTCGCTTTACCACTCATCTTAGTGTCATCTGCAAACTTGGACACATTGCCCTTGGTCCCCAACTCCAAATCATCAATGTAAATTGTGAACAATTGTGGGCCCAACACGGATCCCTGAGGGACACCACTAGCTACTGATTGCCAACCAGAGAAACACCCATTTATCCCAACTCTTTGCTTTCTATTAATTAACCAATCCTCTATCCATGCTACTACTTTACCCTTAATGCCATGCAGCTTTATCTTATGCAGCAACCTTTTGTGTGGCACCTTGTCAAAGGCTTTCTGGAAATCCAGATATACCACATCCATCGGCTCCCCGTTATCTACTGCACTGGTAATGTCCTCAAAAAATTCCACTAAATTAGTTAGGCATGACCTGCCTTTAACGAACCCATGCTGCGTCTGCCCAATGGGACAATTTCTATCCAGATGCCTTGCAATTTCTTCCTTGATGATAGATTCCAGCATCTTCCCTATTACCGAAGTTAAGCTCACTGGCCTATAATTTCCTGCTTTCTGCCTACCTCCTTTTTTAAACAGTGGCGTCACGTTTGCTAATTTCCAATCCACCGGGACCACCCCAGAGTCTAGTGAATTTCGGTAAATTATCACTAGTGCATCTGCAATTTCCCTAGCCATCTCTTTTAGCACTCTGGGATGCATTCCATCAGGGCCAGGAGACTTGTCTACCTTTAGCCCCATTAGCTTGCCCATCACTCCCTCCTTAGTGATAACAATCCTATCAAGGTCCTCACCTGTCATAGCCTCATTTCTATCAGTCGCTGGCATGTTATTTGTGTCTTCCACTGTGAAGACCGACCCAAAAAACTTGTTCAGTTCCTCAGCCATTTCCTCATTTCCCATTATTAAAACTCCCTTCTCATCCTCTAAAGGACCAATATTTACCTTAGCCACTTTTTTTTTTGTCTTATATATTTGTAAAAACTTTTACTGTCTGTTTTTATATTCTGAGCAAGTTTACTCTCATACTCTATCTTACTCTTCTTTATAGCTTTTTTAGTAGCTTTCTGTTGCCCCCTAAAGATTTCCCAGTCCTCTAATCTCCCAGCAATCTTTGCCACTTTATATGCTTTTTCCTTCAATTTGATACTCTCCCTTATTTCCTTAGATATCCACGGTCGATTTTCCCTCTTTCTTCCGTCCTTCCTTTTTGTTGGTATAAACCTTTGCTGAGCACTGTGAAAAATCGCTTGGAAGGTTCTCCACTGTTCCTCAACTGTTCCACCATAAAGTCTTAGCTCCCAGTCTACCTTAGCTAGTTCTTCTCTCATTCCATTGTAATCTCCTTTGTTTAAACACAAAACACTAGTATTTGATTTTACTTTCTCACCCTCCATCTGTATTTTAAATTCCACCATATTGTGATCGCTCCTTCCGAGAGGATCCCTAACTATGAGATCATGAATCAATCCTGTCTCATTACACAGGACAAGATCTAGGACCGCTTGTTCCCTCGTAGGTTCCATTACATACTGTTCTACGAAACTATCGCGGATACATTCTATAAACTCCTCCTCACGTTGCCTTGACCGACCTGGTTAAACCAATCGACATGTAGATTAAAATCCCCCATGATAACTGCTGTAGCATTTCTACATGCATCAGTTATTTCTTTGTTTATTGCCTGCCCCACCATCTCGTTACTATTTGGTGGCCGATAGACTACTCCTATCAGTGACTTTTTCGCCTTACTATTCCTGATTTCCACCCAAATGGATTCAACCTTATCCTCCATAGCACCGATGTCATCCCTTACTATTGCCCGGATGTCATCCTTAAATAACAGAGCAACACCACCTCCCTTACCATCCACTCTGTCCTTCCGAATAGTTTGATACCCTCGGATATTTAACTCCCAGTCGTGACCATCCTTTAACCATGTTTCCGTAATGGCCACTAAATCATAGTCATTTACGATGATTTGTGCCACCAACTCATTTACTTTATTCCGAATACTACGAGCATTCAGGTAAAGTACACTTATGTTGGTTTTTTACCTCTGTTTTGAATCTTAACATCTCCAGTTTTATTCCTTTTGTTATTACTGGGCCTATTCACTGTGCTCCCCTCAGTCACTGTACCTTGTACTGTCGCCCTTATGGATTTCTGACTATGTCTTCTCTGCCTTGCACTTTTCCCCTTACTTCCTTTTGTTTCTGTCCCTGTTTTACTACCTTCCAACTTCCAGCATTGGTTCCCATCCCCCTGCCACATTAGTTTAAACCCTCCCCAACAGCTCTAGAAAACGCCCCCCCTAGGACATCGGTTCCAGTCCTGCCCAAGTGCAGACCGTCCGGTTTGTACTGGTCCCACCTCCCCCAGAACCGGTCCCAATGCCCCAGGAATTTGAATCCCTCCCTCTTGCACCATCTCTCGAGCCACGCATTCATCCTTTCTATCCTGACATTCCTACTCTGACTAGCTCGTGGCACTGGTAGTAATCCTGAGGTTACTACCTTTGAGGTCCTACTTTTTAGTTTAACTCCTAACTCCCTGAATTCCGCTTGTAGGACCTCATCCCGTTTTTTACCTATATCGTTGGTGCCTATGTGCACCACGACAGCTGGCTGTTCACCCTCCCCCCCCCCAGAATGTCCTGCAGCCGCTCCGAGACATCCTTGACCCTTGCACCAGGGAGGCAACATACCATCCTGGAGTCTCGATTGCGTCCACAGAACCGCCTGTCTATTCCCCTTACGATCGAGTCCCCTATCACTTTAGCCGTGCCATTTTTCTTCCTGCCCTGCTGTGCAGCAGAGCCAGCCACGGTGCCATGAACCTGGCTGCTGCTGCCTTCCCCTGGTGAGCCATCTCCCCCAACAGTATCCAAAGCGGTATATCTGTTTTGCAGGGAGATGACCGCAGGGGACACCTGCACTGCCTTCCTACTCTTGCTCTTTCTTTTGGTCACCCATTTTCTATCTCCCTCAGTAACCTTCACCTGCGGTGTGACCAACTCGCTAAACGTGCTATCCACGACCTCCTCAGCATCGCGGATGCTCCAAAGTGAGTCCATCCGCAGCTCCAGAGCCGTCAAGCGGTCTAACAAGAGCTGCAACTGAACACACTTCTTGCACGTGAAGGAGCCAGGGACAGTGGACGTGTCCCTGAGCTCCCACATCGCACACGAGGAGCATGACACGGGTCTGGGATCTCCTGCCATGTCTCCTGCCATTGGGATAAATTTTTATTGGATGTCGCGAGGAATTAAGGGCTATGGGGAGAATGCTGGGAGGTGGAGTTGAAATGCCCATCAGCCATGATTGAATGGCGGAGTGGACTCGATGGGCCGAATGGCCTTACTTCCACTCCTATGTCTTATGGTCTTATGGTCTTATGGTCTTAAACCCTTGGTAAACTTAAACAACTAGAATTTCAAAATAAAAATAAATAAATTAGACAATGAAAAGAAAAAGAGAGACTACTTACCAGTCACTTACCAGGGTTAAAAAGCACCTCCTCACACTCTGCACCGAATTACCTCACTGCACCAAATTACCAAGTTTAAATCTCCCACTCTGTATGAGTCTCACTCCGGATGTGTCTCCTGGAAAAGTGCTCGCCTGGATGCGGCCAGGGAGATTGGTGGAGTTAAGGATAGGGGAGGGAATGTGGTGCGAAGGGGGGTAGACATTAATGGGGTCTTCAGGGACTTTTACGGGGAATTGTATCGGTCTGAACCCCTGGCGGAGGAGGGGGGGGTGGGGCGCTTCTTGGACCAGCTGAGATTCCCGAACGTGGAGGAGGGACAGGTGGAGGGACTGGGGGCGCCTGTTGAGCTGGAGGAGCTGGTCAAAGGGATAGGGAGCATGCAGTCGGGGAAGGCGCCGGGGCCGGATGGGTTCCCGGTCGAATTCTATAAAATGTATGCAGACCTGCTGAGCCCCCTGTTGGTTAGGACCTTCAACGAGGGGGGGGGGGGCTTTGTCCCTGACTATGTCCCGGGCGCTGATTTCCTTGATCCTTAAGCGGGACAAGGACCCCCTGCAGTGTGGATCATATAGGCCGATCTCACTCTTAAATGTAAACGCCAAGCTGTTGGCGAAGATCAACAAGGATCGAGGACTGTGTGCCGCGGGTTATCCACGAGGATCAGACGGGGTTCGTGAAGGGAAGGCAGCTGAACACCAACATACGGAGGCTCTTGAATGTTATAATGATGCCAGCGGTAGCGGGGGAAGCGGAGATAGTGGTGGCGCTAGACGCGGAGAAGGCCTTTGATAGGGTTGAGTGGGGGTACTTGTGGGAGGTGCTGGAAAGGTTTGGGTTTGGGAAGGGGTTTGTCAGATGGGTGAGGTTGTTATATGAGGCCCCGATGGCGAGCGTGGCCACGAACAGGAGGAGATCGGAATACTTCCGGTTATACCGAGGGACGAGACAGGGGTGTCTCTTGTCCCCCCTGCTCTTTGCGTTGGCAATCGAACCCCTGGCCATGGCGTTGAGGGAGTCGGGGAACTGAGGGGACTGGTGCGGGGTCGGGAGGAGCACCGAGTGTCGCTTTATGCAGATGATTTGTTGCTATATGTGGCGGACCCAGTGGGGGGAATGCCGGAGGTGATGAAGATTCTCAGGGAATTTGGGGACTTCTCAGGGTACAAGCTCAACCTGGGGAAGAGCGAGCTGTTCGTCGTGCACCTGGGGGATCAGGAGGAGGGGATTGGTAGGCTCCCACTAAAAAGTGCGGAGAGGAGCTTTAGGTACCTGGGAGTCCAGGTGGCCAGGAGCTGGGGGCCCCTACACAAACTTAACAAGGCTGGTGGAGCAAATGGAGGAGGAGTTTAAAAGATGGGACATGTTGCCGCTGGCGGGCAGGATACAGTCAGTCAAGATGACGGTGCTCCCGAGGTTTTTGTTCCTGTTCCAGTGCCTCCCCATCCTTATCCCGAAGGCCTTTTTCGGAGGGTCAACAGGAGCATTGCTGGGTTTGTATGGGCGCATGGGACCCCGAGGGTGAGAAGGGTGTTTTTGGAGCGGGGCAGGGATAGGGGGGGCTGGCGCTGCCCAACCTCTGTGGGTACTATTGGGCTGCCAACGCAGCGATGGTGAGTAAGTGGGTAATGGACGGGGAAGGGGCAGCATGGAAGAGGATGGAGATGGCGTCCTGTGTGGGCATGAGCCTGGAGGCGCTGGTAACGGCGCCGCTGCCGCTCCCTCCAACGAGGTATACCACGAGCCCGGTGGTGGCGGCTATCCTCAGAACTTGGGGGCAATGGAGACGGCACAGGGGGGAGGTGGGGGTCTCGATGGGGTCCCCGATACGGGGGAACCACCAGTTTGTTCCAGGGAGAATTGATGGCACAGGGCAGGTGTTAGGAGGTTGAGGGACCTGTTTGTAGACGGGAAGTTTGCGAGCCTGGGTGAGTTAGAGGGGAAGTTCGTGCTCCCCGGGGAACATTTTTAGGTACATGCAGGTAAGGGCGTTTGCCAGGTGGCGGGGTTCCCTCTGTTGCCCCCGCGTGGGGTCCAGGACAGGGTGCTCTCGGGGGTATGGGTTGGAGAGGGGAGGATTTCGGACATGTACCAAGTGATGCAGGAGGTAGACGAGGCCTCGGTGGAGGAGCTGAAGGGTAAATGGGAAGAGGAGCTTGGTGAGGAGATTGAGGAGGGGACGTGGGCGGATGCTCTAGAAAGAGTGAACTCCTCCTCTTCAAGTGAGAGGCTTAGCCTCATACAGTTCAAGGTGCTACATAGGGCTCATGTGACCGGGACGAGGATGAGTAGGTTTTTCGGGGGCGAGGACAGGTGTGCTAGATGCTCGGGGAGCTCAGCGAACCATGGCCATATGTTATGGGCATGCCCAGCTCTGGGGGAGTTTTGGAAGGGGGTAGCAAGCACGGTGTCGAGGGTGGTAGGATCCAGGGTCAAACCAGGCTGGGGACTCGCAATATTTGGGGTTGCAGTGGAGCCGGGAGTGCAGGAGGCGAAAGAGGCCGGTGTTCTGGCCTTTGTGTCCCTTGTAGCCCGGCGGAGGATTCTTCTTCAGTGGAAGGATGCGAGGCCCCCAAGCGTGGAGGCCCGGATCAATGATATGGCGGGGTTTATCAAATTGGAGAGAGTGAAATTTGCCCCGAGGGGATCTGTACAGGGGTTTTTCAGGCGGTGGCAGCCTTTCCTAGATTTCCTGGCAGAACGGTAGGGAAAAGGGCAGCAGCATCAGCAGCCCGGGGAGGGGGGGGGTCGTTTCTGTGGGTTGGGTTGAAGGGACGTGTATATGTGTTCTTTGTTTATGACGGGCGTTAATCTATTTCTTCTTTTTTGTATTTACCGGGGGGGGGGGGGGGGGGGGGGGGGGGGGGGGGGGGGGGCTCTTTTTTGTTTTCTTAGTTGTTAATATTTTTTGTTAATATTTTCTGTTATTGATATTTTGTGAAAATCTGAATAAAAATTATTTAAAAAAAAAAAAAACACCTCCTCCACGATCCTCCTCAACACCGGTGCCCCACAAGGCTGTGCCCTCAGCCCCCTACTATACTCCTTATACACCTATGACTGTGTGGCCAAATTGCCCCCCCCCCCCATGCCAACATTATTGTTAAGAAAGCCCGGGGACCTCCGGTGGCGGCCATGAAAGAGTAGGTTGCACATTTGGTAGCTCCTGCTCGGGACGGACCTTTGGACCTTTTCCCCGATTTGTTTCTTGAATTTTACTTGAAACATCGATAGTGGACGCGGCCGTGAGGAGTCCTACACCAGTGCATGGATAGGAGGACCAGGAGTGCTCGCAAAGGAAGAAATAGGCGAACAGAGAAGGCCTGGGTTGAAGCTACAGCAGAAAAAAAGCATGGCGGACGAGCTTAGTCCCCGCTCGACGGCCCAGTGGTCGAAGCAGCAGTTGATGCAGTTGAGACAAGAGGGCTTTGCCAAGCAGAAACAGTAATGCTTGTACCTGATTGGGGAATTGATTGCTTGGCTGGAACAGAGATTGGACGCTCAAGATCTGGTGAGAAGGCACTGACCGAGCACGAGGAACATCAACAGCAATGGAGGTGGAGATGGGGATGCTGAGAGACCAACAGAAAAGGCTCCAGGAGAAGCTGTAGGATCTGGAGAATAGGTCCTGCCGGCAAACCGTGAGGATCGTTGATCTCCCGGTGGGGTTCCGAAGGAGCGGATGCAGGGGCATTTCTAGCGGGTATGCTCAAGAAGCTGAAGCTAATGGGGGATGGGACGTTCACCTGACCCTTGGAGATGGACAGGGTGCACAGAACACTAGCAAAGAAGCTGCATGTAGGTGACCTCCTGAGGGTGATGGTGGTGAGATTGCACAGGATAAGGAGCGTATTCTATGGTGGGCCAAGCAGACACGGAGCTGTAAGTGGGAGAACAGCATCCTGCGCATTTGCCAAGACCTGAGCGAGGACGTAGCCAGGAGAAGAGCAGGTTTCAACTAAGTAAAGTCGACCCTTTTCAAGAAGAAGGTGAAGTTTGGACTGCTGTATCCAGCCCGTCTTTGGGTCATCTATGAGGAGCAACGCTTCTCTTTTGAGTCGCCCGAGGAAGCAATGGACTTTGCCAGCATGGAAGGGCTGGCAGGGGACTGAGGTATTTGAACTTTTCTGCAATGTTCACGTTAAAAATACTTTTGATTTTGCACTATATTTGTAATGCCTTCTGTATCGTTCCTGGAGCTGGCCGCGTATTTTTGTAAGTTAAAGTTTGCATTTGTACTAATGGGGGATGGAGGTGCGAATTTCCGATGTGGGGTTTTTCTTTTCTTTTTATTTCTTTTGGTTAACTGGGCTGGGAATGTTTTCTCTTGAATATGCCCGCCCGAGCCTAGGTGGGAAAATGGATGGTGCCATGGGCGGTGGCTACCAAGCTAGCTGGGCGGGCTGACTTACGGAAGCACAGTGGGGAGTGAGCAGATGTTATACTTGTTGAAGGGGGCTGTTTTTACTGTGTTGTTACTGGGCGGGGTGGGGGGAGGGGGGGATTGCTCTGCTGACAGGGGAGGGACTGTTGCTGGGGGACAAAAGGGAGGCCAGGGACGGGGGCTACCCGGGGCTGGCCTAAGAAAGGTGATGGCTGATGGGGGGGGGGCAGCAGAAGCTCCCCAACCAGGCTGATCACGTGGAATGTTACAGGGCTAAATGGGCCAGTTAAGAGGGCTGAAGGCGGACGTGGCAATGGTACAGGAGATGCATTTTAGGGTAATCAATGAGACTAGACTAAGGAAGGGATGGGTCGAGCAGGTATTTCATTCGGAGCTGGAGACTAAGACGCGATCCTCATTAATAAGCGAGTGTCATTTGAGGCGGGAAGAATAGTTGTGGATGTGGGAGGTCGGTACATCACAGTTAGTGGGAAGCTGGAAGGGCTGCCGGTGGTACTTGTGAATGTCTACGCGCCAAACGGGGAGGATGTTGAGGAAGATCCTGGACCCGGACTCGCATATGCTGGTCATGGGGGAGACTTCAACACAGTCATTGACCAAACGCTAGACCGGTCAAGCTCAAGGACATGGTGCCAGCAGTGGCAAAGGAGCTAAAGAGGTTTTACATAGAGTGTACTCTCGGATTGACTTCTTAATCTTGAACAGGGCATTACTGATGGGGGTAGTGGACACTGAGTACTGAGCGATCACAGTCTCGGACAATGTCCCGCACTGGGTGGACTTTGAGCAAGGAGTGGGCCAGCGCCCACGTTGGAGATTGGATGTCGGACTGTTGGTGGATGAGGAGGTGTGCGGGCGGGTGAGGAAATGTATCCAGAACTATCTGGAAGTTAATGACCAAGGTGTTAAAAACAAGGATGGCACTGAGTCCAGAGTTGGTGATTTTCG